>NC_057809.1:79602059-79902059 GCF_018294505.1 Triticum aestivum
CCTCGCCCCCCTGGATTCGTCCCTGATCGACAGTTCAAGAATGGGACACACATGGACCAAGCAGTCGAACGCGTACGTGACGGAGGTCCGGACGTCCGCAAACCTTCTCCGATTTGCTGTCGGCTTGCAGAATTCAGACACACGTTAGCGCACATTTACGAGACGGCGTTGGATAGCAAAAAAGAATGTCCGAACAAATCGATCCCAACGTTTGCGGGCAATTTGAGGAGGTATAGCTTTGGAGATGCGCTACCAATGTTGGCGAAAAGTGTGGGGATTGGGTATCCATAAAAGGTCAATTTTATCCTTTTCGCCAAAGAAATAAAATCCATTGCACTGACAATACGGGCAAACCCTGACCCTCCTTCTGCCATTTCTACCTGTGTCTTTGGCCCTGTTTGAATCCCTATGTTAGAGTTAGTTTTAGTTAGTTGGGGCTCAAATAACCCAAAAGTATCCAAACATGATGGGTTAGTTTGGGTTAGTTGGATCTAACCCACCCAAAAAACTAGCCCACACTAGAGGAGCTTATTTGGGTTAGTTCTCTTGGACCCACTAGAAAAAATAGTAAAAAAAGTTACCCCTCCCATTCAAATAAGGTCCAAAGTAGTCAAATGATTGAGAAAGAATATTTTATTGTCAATCTAACCCTACCATCCAAACAGCTTTTTGGTTAGAGTTAGTTTAAGGTTAGTTTAGAGTTAGAATCTAACTCTAACCTCTAACTGAGTTAGAGTATCCAAACAGGGCCTTTCTCTGCAAAGTGGGTCCGGTGCTCTGTTTTAACTGGCAGTGAGCCAGTCCGTAAGTCCCATCCATTGACCGGCGCCTTGTGTTGACCAGTCAGATCGACCGCCTCCTCTCCTCCATTCCTCCCTTCGTTTTTACCCCGTCGTCGTCTTCCCCCCTATTCTCTCTTATCCCCACCGCCGTTCTCCTCCCGCTTTGTCGCCGCTCCCCCCGTACCCGACGACGACCGCCCGAGCGGAGGGGAGGGAGAAGTACCATCTCACGCAGCCCATGGCGTCCCGACGTGTTCGCCTTGTCTGATCGACCGCCCCCTCTTATTCCCTCTTGCTCGGCACAATCGCGCACGCGGAGGCGGGTAGGTGGGTCGCAGGTCTGGCTAGGGCGGAGGCGGAGGTAGATCTGTAGGGCGGGGAAGATAAGCGAGGGCGGGCCGGGATGAGGGGGGAGGCCAACGGAGGGGACCGGCGGCCGCGGGACGAGGAGGAGCCGCCGCAGCAGCCGGAGGAGGAGCAGGACAGGACGTCGAGGCCGTCTTCCGGGCAGCAGCAGCAGCCGGCTGCGGCGGGGGCGGCGGCGACGACGAGGAGCGTGGGGTACGTGGGGAAGCACCGCCTCTCCGCCGCCATCCAGCGCCTCGACCAGGAGCTGCAGTCACTCCAGGTACTCCCGACTCCGCCTCTCCGCACCCCCTCCTCCCCCGTCCACCCGTCTTCTCCAGCCGATGCATCGATCCATAGCTTCATCACGTAGTATACATGCCAAATCCAGAACCTCGCTCCGTTCGATGATAGTATTTCGCACAACAACTCGGCAGCTTAAAAAGCGCGATCTGGATCTTGTAGAACCCGGTTCTACTCGTAGAATCCACAAACCTTGGTGGTTGCCATAGTTAGGGTTGTTCGAGTGTGTGACACCAAATAAGGAAACGAATGTCCCTTTATCTCACGTTTTCCCCCTGAATGTTCCTGATTGAAGAGTCAAAGGCAGAGTCACCCGATTTCTTTCTAATTCAAGGCCTCTTCTAATCGGTGATAGAAGTAAAGTCAAGGTCCGTGCCACTGTTAGGCAACACGCCTACACCTGTAATAGTACTACCTTGTTTCCAGGGCATCTACGATGCCTTTTCTGTATGCCTACTGTCCGTGGATCTGGATGTCCACCAATCACCAATGCCGCCCATCCTAAGCCACACATGACATAGCTTGTACACGGCATTGGCAGGAACAGACGTAGTACCGGAGATGTGATGTCCTTGGTGAATGTTTGTTAACTATGTCTATGTGTAGCACCGTGCATGTCCTGTGTACCCCGATCTGTCGGGGGTTGACAGTTTGTGCTGTGTGCACGGAATAGGATTCTTCATAATTATCTAACGTACTTCATAGACGTTTTTGTCCTTGGTAACTGAGTAGCGTGTAGTACCAAAGGAGCTTTTTATAGATATTACATATTTTGCCTCCATTTCAGTATCATTTTCCCTAAATGACCTTCTTTGGACTTGATTACCCTACTGGCACCTCCAAACACTTGCACTTATGCCACCAGAGATATGGCAACATTTATATTGGCATTTTTATGGGGTAGTGGCGCCACTTCAATTAGTGTTTCTAGGTCGCGCCATTTTTTGATGGTGTATAAGGTTGGATGCCGTTATGTAGGTGCCGTCGGATCAGTTGGGGTCGGCGCTGCGGTATCTTATACTAATACATATATATACTCGGTGTGTGATAGAAGCTGGTGCTAGCCTAGATAGTTGGCTGCCCCGCAAACTGTACAGATATGCCACTTTGGAGCAACCAACATGTATATATGTGTCGTTAATTTCCATCAACACATAAGAAGGCAATACTTGAGCTCAAGAAGCAAGCAGGTTTCCCCTTCGTGTAGGATATTTTTTTTCTGAGCCACAGGGCACAAGGCCCTTGTTCCATTGCATTTTGCATGAAACATCATACAGTGTACAGCACCTTACCATAAAATTAAACATTGCTAACGCAGCACCTGAGTTAATTCTATCCAAAACATTCAACAGCCACATGCATAAACATGTCCTCTGTACCCCGATCTGTCAGGAGTTGACAGTTTGTGCTATGTGCACATAATAGGATTCTGCATAATTATCTAAAATAATTCATAAACGTCTTATCTAAAGTACCAAAGGAGCCTTTTATAGATATTACATCATTTGCCTCCATTTCGGTATTATTTCTAAATGGCCTTTGTTTAGACTTAACTACCCTACTGGCCCCTCCAAACACTTATTTGCACTTCTGCCCCCAGATATATGACGCCATTTATATTGGCAATTTTAGGGGGGGAGTGGTGCCACTTTGATTGGTGTTTCTAGGTCGCACCATCTTTGATGGCATATAAGGTCAGATGCCGTTATCTAGGTGGGGCTGACGCTGCGGTATTGTATATTAATAGAGATACTCAATGTTAGAAGCTGGTGCTAGGCTAGATGGTTGGCTGCTCGCAAAGTGTACATTGTGGGTTCGAATTCTCACCCCCCCCCCTTTCTTTAATGTGTCAGTTTGGAGCAACCAGCATGTAATATGTCTCGTTAATTTCCATCAACACATAGAGGAGGCGATACTTCAGCTCAAGTAGCAAGTTGTTTTCTCTTATTGTAGTTTTTTTTTCTGAGCCACAGGGCACAAAGCCCTCGTCCCATTGCATTGTGCATAAAACATCATACAGTGTACATCACCTTACTACAAAATTAAATACCGCTGATGCAGAACCTGAAATTAATTCTATGATTCTATCCAAAACATTCAACAGCCACACAGGTATAAACATGACCACCCTGTAGGATTTATTACGCTCTATTTTATTCGTCCGGTCATCATGCCATAAATGAGCATACGTACAAGGCAGACACACAAACTGGAGTCGTCCATTGATGGGCTTGGTTACTTGGACACCAAAAGGGACCCAACAAAATCAACTGGAGAGAGAGGTACATTACAGATTACACACAGATGTTTATGATAAAATAGTGAAAAATACACTGGTAGCGTTGATTAATGATGCAGATGTTTCTCCCTGGTTCCCGCCATCTTCGCGGCTATAGCATAGTATCATAACACTTGGGAGGACAAATTTGGCCACAAGCACGTCCCCAACCTCGAACCCGTTCACGAAATCATGCCTTCTAAATATCTACATGCTGGACATGCTTAAGATCGATGGAGAAAAACACTGCATCAAGAGAACATTTTCTTTTCTCGTTCAAGAGATAACGATCGATGCGATCTGAGCACACTTTGTATTTCTTAGCTTGAAATAAAATAGCGAAGGAGAGATGAGGAGTGCACGTCTAGTAGTAGGAACAAACACAAAGCTGCAACAGTTTTTCTCTTCTTATAGAATTTATTTATTAACTTAAAGCACAAAGAAAATCGGAAAAAGGAAAAGAAGAAACCTAGCCAGGAAAACACAAAGCGACAGCAGTTTTTCTCTTCTTATAGAGTTTATTTATTACCTTAAAAGACCAAGGAAATCGGAAAATAAGAAGCCTAGCCAGGAAGAAAATAAGAAAATCGGAACAGGGAATACAAAGATGGTTAGCCAGGATTCGAACCCATGACCGGTGAATAGCTAAAACAGCCAACCGTCCACGCTAGCGGTGTCTTGTCTCGTGTGTCACGGTGGTGTACATATCTTGGACTGCATGATGGCGTCTGAGTTCTGACCGTGTACTCCATCGAGGCTGGTACGACCTAGAAACAACAATCAAAATGCACCCGCCCCCCTCCCAAAAAAAAAGGCCAATATAAATGGCGCCATATCCCCGAGGGCCAGAAGTGTAAAATGAGTGTTTGGAGGGGCCAGCAGGGTACTAAAGTCTAAACGAACGTCATTTAGAAGAAAAAAAAAATCTCCTTTTCACACTTTTGACCTGTCGAACCATGCATATTTCTGCTGGATGGAGGGTTATCTGGAAATTGTCCGTGATGCTTTTCCAAGGAAGTTGCTACTGGAACGTATAAATGTGGAAGTGTTCGATATGATTGTCCACATTATCCCTGTCTTTCAGTTTCTATCTCTGGCAGTGAATCTTTTTTTTTTGTTACGTCGTATCTACTCTCCTTTACCATGAATAGATAACAGAATTTTTCCAGAAAGAACTCTAACCTCTAAATTCTTTTCCTCCCTTTACTGGAACTGTCGTCTAAACAAATGAATTTTAACATTTGTAGAATTATTTACATCATGAATTTGATTTAAGGACATGAGGGGACATCTGAGGAGTTTACATTATTTTGATACGGAGGTAATACTAGATAGATCATTCAGTAGTCGCAAAAAAGAAAAGGTTGAGCATTCAGGTAGATATAAAATGTCTGTGCAAAGAAATTATCATTTCTCTCTTCCATGCTGGATTCTTCAAGGAGTTATGGCAGGCTGTGGTCTTTACTCCGTCATACCAATGATTGGCTATAGAAACAGGGAGATTTCAGTGAAGTCCTGAAATTGGTCATCATGATGAATTTGTACCAATGTCCACCAGATTATGATCAGACTGATCTGGTCTGTTATTCACAATCATGTTTCTTCACAGTATACCAATCGAAAACAAAAGAGGTTCGAAGATTTAGAAGTCACTCTTCTGTTTCCAGCCATGTTTATTTTAGATGTTAGGCTAAAAGTTCTAACAAAATAACCATGATAAGTGATCTAGCATCCTTTGGGGAAGAAGTTTATGGATTTGATCATTAGCATGCTACGCTACAGGTTGAAATTAATTATCTCTGATGTATATTGTGTTTTGTGTATATGACACAGGATGAATTGAATGAGCTTGAAACCATGGAACCTGCATCTGCGGCATGCCGGGAGTAAGTAATTTCAAGTATATCGCATATGTTTCCCGTGCTCTTGCATTCCAGTTTGTGATTGTTTTTCCTCTTGACTAAGCCAGGGTGATCACAAGTACTGAAGGAAAACCTGACCCGCTTCTTCCAATGTAAGTGCCACCACATCTTATTCTTGCCAGTATCTCACCCTAGGAAATCTGACCGTATGAGCACACACACACAAAGTGTAACACGGTCGCATTTTTGCAGCACAAGTAGCCCGGAGAACTCTTCATGGGACAGGTGGTTCCAGCGCGTGCGAAGCTCTCGCAGCAACAAATGGTGGCAATCCAAAGGCTCCGATTTTGCCTAGCTTTCGCCGAAGCTGAGACAAGCTGTGTGCAGATTGAATCGACCCCAATCCGTATGGTCCATCGTTGGCCTGGCAACAGAATACAACCCAGTTTTCTTGAGAATCGTTGTGTATGTAATCCCTAACAAAAACATGAATGTATCCTCATTAGTCCTGATTGCTGTCCAGAAAATAGTCCTGTAATTCATCTCCCTCAGGTGCTGACTAGCTATGTTCGATTCTGGTGGTCTTGGAGCAAAATGGTCCTGTACTTTTGGGCAAGTTTGTTGACCTTTGAGCAAAATTTCTCATGTGCATCTAATTTTGTCGAAAATTGCGGAAGCACCGCCTTTCGTTCGATTTGGCTAGTTGTGTTTATTCAGTGATGAATGATATCTCCAAACATGATTGTGTAAAATATTGGGTCCACGATCTCTCACTGTCGTGTGGGGACCGCATGTAAGAGTACACCCGAAGCATCTCTCGCTGTCATGTGGGACCAGCTTGCAGGAGGGTCTACTTGGATCATGAGCGCCATCATCCATCCACATCCACTCTTCGATTCTCCGCTTCTCGCCAACCTCAACCCGCCATGGCCTCCACCGTGGCCTTCACCCCCGCCGTCGCCGTCGGCGCCAATGTGCAGCACTCTCGGAGGACCTCTTCGCTGCGGCCCGTCCCGAGAGCCAGGCCCGTGGCCGCGAGGGCCAGCGCCGAGCGGGACGGGGCCGCGGCGGCCGTCCAGGCGCGGTCGGGGCGGACCATCGAGGAGTGCGAGGCGGACGCCGTCGCCGGGAAGTTCCCCGCCGCGCCGCCGCCGACCAGGCCGCAGGCGCCCAACGGCACCCCGGAGATCAGGCCCCTCGTACGTCACATCCCCTCTCATCCGGGCATTTGCCCAAGTTCCAATCGCTGTGCTGAATTGTGGCCATGTGGGTGTTTGTTTGATGTGTGTGTGCAGGACATGGCGAAGCGCCCTCGCCGGAACCGGAGGTCGCCGGCGCTCCGGGCAGCGTTCCAGGAGACCAGCATTACCCCCGCGAACCTCGTCCTCCCTCTGTTCATCCACGAAGGTTGGTGATTGGGATACTGAAACATGGTTGGTGCAAGCAACTGAGATTGGTGGGTACAGTTTGGTTGATTGGTAGTTTGGTACTGATGTGCAGGTGAAGAAGACACTCCCATTGGAGCTATGCCTGGGTGCTTCAGGCTTGGATGGAGGCACGGGCTTCTGGAAGAGGTACCGAGCTTACCGCAGTTTACATGATTCGGTGCCATTGGAGCTATGCCTGAATTATGATACATTAGGTGATTTTCTGTAGTAAGGACATTGCTGTCCATATAACTTCAATATCACCATACTAGAAACAGTGCATGTATATCCATACGAGTTTACGACGATAGTTAATAATGCGCTGGAAAATTAGCAACTATTGTCACACCCTCTTGTTCAAGTCTTAGTTAGCTACATCTATCTTCAGGAAGAAATCAGTTTTGTTGAACTGCTATTATTCACAGGTGTACAAGTCACGCGATGTTGGTGTTAACAGCTTTGTGCTATTTCCAAAGGTTCCTGATGGATTAAAGGTTTTGCCAGAAACATAAGTTTTTTTCGTCTAATTGAATTGCATAGATCATATGGAATAACATAGACGTCCTTTGTCCATCAGACGCAAACTGGAGATGAGGCATATAATGATAATGGTTTAGTGCCGCGAACAATCCATCTGCTCAAGGATAAGTACCCTGACATTGTGAGTCATGTGTTACATTTGATAATCATTGTCACATTACATCATTTATGCTAAATGCTAACATGTCCGCTTCTCACCATACTACCTGTTTAGGTTATCTACACTGATGTTGCTTTGGATCCGTATTCTTCTGATGGTCATGATGGCATTGTGAGGGAAGATGGTTAGAATTTATTCCTTGCAGATTTGCTCCCAGAGAGATAATATTTGAAGTTTACTTCCATTCATTGCTTCAGTTCAGTGTGATATCCTGAGAATTTTACTTTGCATATGCTAACAATCTAATCATATTAATATAACACTCATTGCTTAATACTGCTACTGTTGTAGACTTGTAGTGCCATACTGATTAAAGAAAACTTTATTTCTTCTATCGAGACCAAGAGAGCATACCTGATTTGGAAGAATGTTGAGAAAAAGTAGTGTTGTATAGGCTTTACAGGCATATGAGCCCGTTAGATCATGCTTGAGTTGCACTGTTAGAGTATACCTGATTTTTTTTACATTATGTTGGATGATGTTACCGGAGGCTGCAGTTATTACTTTTTAATCATAGTTTGTGTGATTGATATTGATTTATACTTTCCGAAGTAAGCAGCTTTGGAGGAGTTTTGTGACTGATAAATGAGTTCCATCAAAGTTCAACTAGATGCTGTTTGTATAGAAATGAAAGGAATAGAACATCAATCTGTTACTTCTGACCATGTAGATTATGGGAAAAAATTGCTCGTTTCCCCCCTGTTTACATATGAGCTGAGGGCACCCCCTGTTTACATATGAGCTGAGGGCATTAAATTCCACAACGGAGATGTTTGCATGCCAAGTCAATTGGATGTGCATTCCAGTTTAGTAGTTCGTACCAATAAAAGTATGTTGGTAGAAATGTGCTCTTTTTCTCGATAATGGCACTTATTAATAACCATGTTTCCATTGGCCTTTTATCCCACTGCAGGAGTCATCATGAACGATGAAACAGTCCATCAGCTGTGCAAGCAGGCAGTTTCCCAGGTTCCCTTTCCTGAATCGGCCTTGTAGTCATGGGCCTCCTGGCTTAGTATACCTTTGAGTACATACTTATAGGAAACTTTGCTGTTGCTAAATAGGCTCGAGCTGGTGCTGATGTTGTCAGTCCTAGTGACATGATGGATGGTCGTGTTGGAGCAATTCGGGCTGCTTTAGATGCGGAGGGTTTCCATGATGTCTCCATCATGTCCTACACTGCCAAGTACATACCTGTCCTGAAATAGAACCTACTGTTGTCTTATTATATTTGATAATTTTCTTCTCCCCTTGACTACAAATTGCAAGTAGGATCATGTGTATGATGTATAAGCTATGATATTGCAGGTATGCTAGTTCATTTTATGGTCCATTCCGTGAAGCTTTGGATTCAAATCCACGATTTGGAGACAAGAAGACGTATGTACCTAACCTTAAAACTTGTAGTTACATCCAGTGTATAATTTAAAATCATTATATCTAAGTGACCTAGTACACGCTTTGTTGATTCTCAAGTTATCAGATGAACCCAGCCAATTACAGAGAAGCCCTTATAGAAACTGCAGCAGATGAAGCAGAAGGAGCAGACATTCTTCTGGTAATTCTGTTACTTTGTATACAGAGTGCTCGATCATCAAAGTCTTTGTTTGTTTCCTTGCTTGTGTAGCGTACTAAAAGCTATGTTATCATTTGTCAGGTGAAACCTGGATTACCATACCTGGATATTATCCGACTTCTACGGGATAATTCAGCCCTGCCGATTGCTGCATACCAGGTTAGTTTGCAAGCTTTTTTACCTGCAACCACATCTTCCATATTTCACGTGAAAGCAGAAACCATTTTCTTAGCGTCAGGTACAATGTTGTTGATGAAGCCATTTTCAGGGCCACATGTACTGCATAGTGCCACCTAGATTCGTCTTGTTATTTTCTCTTTACCCAGAAGGAGATTTAGGTTCATGTGTAACAAAAGGACTGGCGGCCAAATGATCTTTAGCAATAAGCAAAGCAGACATTTTCGATATCGTTTTCTCAGAAATAGCTTCTGGCCTCCCCTTGAACCCTGTCCCTGTCTATAACACCACCCTGAAACTGATCTCCAATATGAATGCTCCGGAGAATCCCCTTGAATCTGTTTTGCACGTCCTCCAATGCGTATCGCCTGCCTGACCCTACTACACGTGATCATTTGAGATGCACTAGTAATCTGTCAAACAGATCAATGCCACTTATTTCGACGCATTTGTTTGTAACCGCATGATGGTTGCTGTGTTCAGGTGTCGGGCGAGTACTCGATGATCAAGGCCGGCGGCGTGCTGAAGATGGTGGACGAGGAGAAGGTGATGATGGAGTCGCTGCTGTGCCTGCGGCGCGCCGGCGCCGACATCATCCTCACCTACTTCGCCCGCCAGGCCGCCAACGTCCTCTGCGGCAGCAAGCGGCCGTAGCTCATCACGGAAGTCGATTTCTTGTAGTAGTAGCACCATGGCCATGGCGCTTCACTGCATTGCAGAGTATGTGGCGCGGCACGGCCATGCTCTCCGGTAGATAGAGGTTTGTCACCGGCTTCGGTTTGGTGTAATTAACGAGGCTTTATTTTTAACTGATTTTAGGGGTGGTTTTTTAGAACTGATGAGAGGTTTGCGAGAAGGAGACGCTCGTTCGTGAGCACTGACAGGTGGGCCCGCCAGGCCTGCCTGCGTGGGCCGGGCCGCCGGGCTGCATGCACGGGTCAGCTTGACGTTCCGGTGACATCACCGGCTTTTTTGAATTGCACGCGACCTGGGGCACCGCCCCCCTGCTCTGCTCCCACTGTGTGCTCTGCTTCCGTAAATTTCTCCGGGGCTCACACGCACGCAGAACACCTGCACACACAACAGCGCCAGCACATTCAGGGCCGGACGGCGTCTGCACACTCCTGCGCCACCACCACCACTGCTCCTCCTCTATTATTTGCATCATGACATTTCACACCGTCTCTTTTCTAGTATAACCGCGAACGCTTCGCACCGTCTCTCTTTTAGAACCATTTCACACTGCCTGTTAACAGGAGTACTACTGTCTACTGTACTTACTATATATTTCCCTCGCAGAAAAGAAAAGACAATGGAAATCTCAGGTCCCCTCCTCGCTTCTTGTTTGACTATTTTCCTACCACGTGTTTGGTTTACCGAACACACATGCCGATGCCGCACGCTCGTTTTCTTTCCACCATTTTTTTTGCTTCAAAGGATCAGTGTGCGGGTGCCCGCTACACTTGTTCGGAAACTTCATATGGTCGTCGCTATGGGCCGGGATCACCAGATCAGATCATGAGAGTAGTGGAAGGTCAACGGTGGGTGCTGAGGCAGACCCAGTTGACCCAAGGCCCCAAACCAATACTGGCTCACTGGTCGCTGCCTGCTTTCTTCTTCCTTACTACGAGTAGCATTTGGCAAATGGGACGTACATGAGCAAACGTGTACTTTGCTCCGGTGGACGTACATGAGCAAACATCTAACTACACATTTTCTTTCGGAATCTCATCTGAGAACACTTGATTACTGCCTGTTTACAAGAGGTCCGTACTGCTACAACTTAGGACAGTGTTATTTTATCTTGGATCCGCCGCCGCCCCACGATGAAATGATGCCCAGCAGCAGGCCAGCACCCACCAGCCACTTCCTCGCCATTCACAGCGAGCGCTCGCTCGCTCGCTCGCTCAGTCCCCCTTGTCTGTCTCCATGGATGGATCGATGGGCACCGACAGCGACACCACTTGCCCCTACCCCGCCTGCTTTGCCCTTGGCGCCTTGCCAATGGCCAATGCCGTCTACCCATGCGTGACGGCCGGACCGGCCCAGTGCCGGGCCCTCCATGATAGAAATGCCCATGCATGCATGTACGTACGTCGTCCTCTTCCCCCTCCCCCCACCCCCACGACAAGTACAACAGCAAGGTGGCGGATGCGCTGGCGAGCGGGCGCACGGAATGGATGTCTGATTTGTTGCAGCATCGCGCGGCTGGCGTGAGCCGGGAAAATGCCATGGCCTTTTCATGTGCAGTTCTGAGTTCTGGGGGAGGGACCAACCCGTGTGCGCCCCGCACCTGCGCCTGCTCCCTCGAAACGCCGCATTTTCATCTTGATCCGATTCCTCTTTTGCGCGGGGAGAATTTCGATCTGAAATTACGAGAAGGAAGAGCGAATTGATGCCCAACATTCTCCCTCTCGGTTTCATTGCTGCTCTTTTTGGCCGCTGCGCTTCTGCGTCTCCTCTACGAGTAATCAACCCGTGTTCAGAGTTAGGAGGAGTACACTTTTGATCATCATGTATCAGATCGAGATGTTTTACTGCAGTAGATGAAGGTGCCACTCATTCTGTTATTGCAGGCTCGAAGATTACACATCCAAATTAATTTAATAAATCCGGGCAGAAAGAATACATAGGAGGGCCTCTTTTAACTCCATCCAATCTCTCTCTCTGTAGATCGTGGATCGAATACTCGCAACAAATTCAGAAGAAGGAAGAAGAAGAGATGAAAAAGAAATCCAAGGTGGAAAAAAAATACTACGGGTGACGGCGGAGCGAGCGCGAGGTGAGGTATTATACTGGCGGCGATCGGCTGTTGGCGGCGGCTCCGGCGGTGGATCGGGAGGAATTAGTTGTACGGCTTCATTGGCGGCGGCGGCGACCCGTATGCCACGCCGTACACCGGCGGGAACGGCAGGTTCGCGCCGGCCGGCGTCGGGTGCCCGGTGCTGCCGCCCTGGGACGGCGGCGCGCAGTGCTCGGGCGTGGACGGCGTTGTTGCTCCCGACGACGGCGAGGACGGGGTGCCTGGGTGCGTCTCTGATGGAGGCGTGGTGGTGGCTGGTGTCCCCGGCGAGTGGGGAGGCAGCGCGTAGCCGGGGTACTCCGTGGGCGGCGACGGCGTCTGGTGGCTGCCGGAGGGCGTCGTGGGGCCGTACGAGCCCGGAGGCGGCGCGTACCGCCCGTCTGGCTTGTCGGCCGAGGTTGGGGGAGGCGGCGCGTGGCCTCCTACTGGCATCGGGGTGCCTGACGAAGGAGACGGGTACGACGGGGTCCCCGGCGTGCTCTGCGGCGGCGAGTGGGATGACGGGGTGCTGGAGCTGGACGGCGGCGTCGGGTACGATGGAGTGGTTGAGCCCTGCGGTGGTGATGGGGTGGTGGATCCCTGGGGCGGCGAGTGGTACGACGGGGTGCTGGAGCTCGACGGAGGCGTCGGGTACGACGGCGTGGTCGAGCCGGGTGGCGATGGCGTGGTGGATCCCTGGGGCGGCGAGTGGTACGACGGGGTGCTGGAGCTGGACGGCGGCGTCGGGTACGACGGCGTGGTCGAGCCTGGTGGCGATGGCGTGGTGGATCCCTGGGGTGGCGAGTGGTATGACGGGGTGCTGGAGCTCGACGGTGGCGACGGGTAGGACGGGGTGGTGGATCCCTGATGCGGCGAGGGGTATGCCGGCGTGCCGGAGCCCTTGGGAGGCGAGTGGGACGACGGAGTGGTCGTGCTTGACGGCGGCGACGGGTAGGACGGGCTGGAAGGCTTGCCACCACCGGGCGTGGTGGGAGTGGCAGGAGTGTACGCCGGGAACTGGCATTGCGCCTTGCTGCAGTCGAACGGGTGGGAGGCCGCGGCGGCGCACTGCGCCGCCGGCCGCTGCGCGGGCGCGCCGGGGATGCAGTTCCACGCGCCGTCGGCGGTGGCCTGCGCGCAGCCGGGGCGCGAGGTGATGAAGTTGTCGGTGTAGGTGAAGTTCTTGAGCCCGGCGAGGCCGCAGACGGCGGCCGGCACGGCGCCCTCGAAGAGGTTCCCGGCGACGTCGAGCTCCTCGACGGCCGCCATCCCGCCGACGGCCGCGGGGAGGGCCCCCTGGAGCCGGTTGCCGCTGACATCAAACACCGTCACCTTCTTCAGCAGCCCCACCTGCGGCGGGACGCAGCCGGTGAGCATGTCGTCGATGAGCACGATCTCGTTGAGCGTGTCCGCCATCCTGCCGATGGAGGGCGGGATGCACCCGCCGAGCCGATTGTGCGCGAGCACGACGACGGAGGCCGGCGAGTTGCCGAGGTTGGCGGGGATGGGGTTGCGCAGGCGGTTGGAGTTGAGGAAGATGGCGTCGAGCGGGCGGTCGAAGAGCGCCGGCGGGATGGAGCCCTCGAAGTCATTGAAGCGGAGGTCGAGGTACCTGAGGGACGGCAGCGCGAGCACCACCTCCGGGAAGGCGCCGACGAAGCGGTTGTTGCTGAGGTCGAGCTCGTGGAGCAGGCGCAAGCGGCGGAAGGTGTCGGGCACGACGCCGCAGAAGCGGTTGGAGTTGAGGTGCAGCAGCGCCAGGTCCGGGAGCCCCAGCGGGAGGGAGGCGGGGATGTAGCCGGCGATGTCGGCGTGGTTGAGGTCGATCCCGGCGACGGTGAGTGGTGCGCCGTGGTAGGCGGCGGAGGGGGCGGGCGCGCAGTAGACGCCGTTGTAGCGGCAGACGTCGGGGCCCTGCCAGTTGGCGGTGAAGTTGGCCGGGTCGGAGAAGATGGCCGTCTGCTTCCAGGCCTGCAGCGCCGCGTAGGCCGCCCGCAGGCGCGGGTTCGGGAACGGCCAGCCCGCCGGCGCGTCGAAGCGGGTGGCCAGCGACGCCGCGTACTGCTCCGGCACGTTGCCCTCCTGCTGCGCCGCGGCGAACGCGCCGAGCAGCGCGAGCAGGAGCAGGAGCGCGAGCGGCGGCGGCATGCCGCGCCGGATCATGGCTGCGTTGAGCTGTGATCTGGGGAGAATGGAGAATGTGGCTGGATGCAAGCAAGAGCAAGGTGGAGGAGAGCGAGGGAGGAAGGAGGTGAGGGAGGTCGGGATCAAGCGGGGGGAGGGGAGCGTGGTGATGAGGTGTGAGGGCAGTGGCATTCAGGGCGGGTCACATGGGGCGAGAGGGAGGGGTCACATGGGGGAGCTGCTACGAGCTAGGAGCATGTATGATGCTGCGACGAGGCGACGCGGCTCGTGGACGACGGCTGGCTGGCGCGGCGTCGGTCCGTCGGCGAGGAGGGCCGCGTTTCAGCGTGTGGGGCTCCGCGTTTCACTGCTACTGCTGGCACTCTCTTATTTTATCTCTTCTTCTTTTTTCTTTCTTTTGCATGGGGATGACGACGGGGATGCCATGACCATTCGCGTCTGCGTCTCCAGGGTGAATGATTCATGCGATGGCCAAGTTGGAATTTCATAATGCCACCGATTTCTCGCCGGACGATTCGACCTGTGTTCATTTTGATTTTGAAGAACTTCACAGGAAACGTCTCGGGCCTACGCCGTGATCCGGGCATTTTACACGCGAGTTCTCCATGAGCCAGGTTGGCGCCAAGAATCGTCCCAACGAACGAATAAATTCCGGCGTTTCGAACGGGGTTCGTTAGCCAGCCATTAATTTAGCCCAGTCACCACTCACCAGTGATCACACCACATGCGTTACTAGTACCAATTTGGCTCAACAAACCTACAGTGCTTCCACCTACAACACTCCACGGCCGGCCACCAACATGCAGCAGCGGCGGTACCACTTCAGCAAATCAAATGGCCAGCAATCGATCAACAATCATGCACGCGCCGAAGCACGTACGCTCTCCTCTCATATACTACATGCTCTGGCGACACCGGTCCTAGTCCTATACCAAAATTTGATTGATTGATTGCTGGCCACCTAAGCAACACATGCATGCAACTCTTAAAGCGCAGATCTCCTCCCATGGAGCCTCTCCCCTCTCCCACCATCAACAAAAAGACTTGCATCATCAAAAAAAATTTAAAAATTTATCAGCAAGTCCAGCCCAGCGAGCAGGCAGGCACCGACCACGCCGTTGGAGTCTTCTCACCTACCGTTCCAAACCAAACAGTCCTGGGGTACCGCCGGGGGCAACTAATTACGCAATGCAGCAGCAGCCAGCGGGAGGCGATTAGGTTAGGTTAGCGAGGGCCAGATCGAGGCTAGTAACGTGCTCGTCAGACTAGTATAATGCGCCCGCCACTAATCAACAGCGCCTCGTGATGCGCTCCGTGCCGATCGCCTCGTGGGCTCACGGCGCAGAGCTGCAAACATTTTTTTTACTGATGACCAGTTTGGTTCACTGGCTAGGACTTAGAGCTTCAAATGTTTGAATTAGTCCACTACTACGTACATGCACTCTCGTATGGGATGGACACATGCATGCACACCCACGCGGATCGGATCGTTGCAGGCAGAGGTGTCAGTTGTTTACTGCAGTAAGTTACTCAACTGGTTGCTTCGTAGCCGTTTGATGAGGCGTTACTGTATTTATTTATCTTTGCGATTCAAACAAGAGCTACATTAACTTTTCTTTTTGAAGACAAGACTGTACTCCTATTATCAGTTCATGAAGCTCATCGGGTAATTTTTTTTTCAATTCAGCTCCATTGGGACCTGAGACCGATCGGGTATGTCAGATGGAAGCGTTCCTACTCCTCAATGAGGAGCCGCGTTGGTTTATATTGATATGAGACAGAAACAGCCCCTGTCGTGGCTTACAAGGCAATACCGATCGATCACGATTCGGTTGTTACAAGAGAGGAGGAGATAAGCTAAGAGAGAGAGAGAGAGAGAGAGAGAGAGAGAGAGAGAGTAGAGTTTGTTGAGATTACAATAGGTAGTTCTATCTATATTTCTAACACCCTCCCTTAATCTCAACTATCCTATATTAAGATTTCTCTTGAACTCCTCAAATGGTTTAATTGACAATGCCTTGGTGAAGCCATCTGCTACCTGATCTTTGGAGGGAATAAATCTTATGTCCAACTTCTTTTCTGTAACCCTTTCTCTCACAAAATGAAAATCAACTTCAATGTGTTTAGTTCTTCCATGGAACACTGGGTTAGCAGAGAGATAGGTGGCTCCCAAATTATCACACCATAAACATGAAATGCGGTGTTGCTTAACACCCAACTCATTAAGTAATGATTCCACCCAAATGATCTCAGGAGTTGCATTGGCTAGTGACTTATATTCAGCCTCTGTACTTGATCTTGACACTGTAGCCTGTTTTCTGGCACTCCAAGAAATAAGGTTAGGACCAAAGAATATTGCAAATCCTCCAGTTGACCTCCTGTCATCACTGCATCCTGCCCAGTCAACATCAGAGAAGGCACTAACAAGAGTGGAGCTGGAACGTTTAAACTGGAGTCCTAGGCTTACAGTGTATTTTATATACCGTACAATTCTTTTAACAGCTGTCCAGTGTACAGTAGTAGGTGCATGTAGATACTGACAAACCTTATTAACAGCAAATGATATATCTGGTCTTGTCAGTGTTAAGTACTGTAAGGCACCCACAGCACTCCTGTACCTTGTGATCTCTTCTTCCTTTAGAGGCTCCCCTTCAAAGGCTGACAATTTTTCTGAAGAGGACAATGGTGTAGGTGAAGGCTTGCAATCCTTCATCTTCATGTGAGTCAGAAGCTCAGTAGCATATTTCTCCTGATTCATTACTATGCCATGTGGAATCTTCTTCACCTCAATGCCCAGGAAGAAGTGTAGATCACCAAGATCTTTCAAGGCAAACTCTGAACTTAAGTCATGAAGTAAAGCATTAGTAGCACTTGATGAAGAACTGGCAACTATAATATCATCAACATATATCAAAACAAATATGACCGTGGTTGCCTTATTGTAGATGAAGAGTGATGTGTCAGCCTTAGATGCAACAAATCCAAGGCACCTTAGGTGAGAGCTTAGCCTTGAATACCATGCTCTTGGTGCCTGTTTCAGGCCATAAAGAGCCTTATCAAGCTTACACACATAGTGGGGTGTTTTCTTGTTTTCATACCCAGGTGGTTGTCACATGTAAACCTCCTCTTCCAGAACACCATGCAAAAACGCGTTCTGTACGTCTAGCTATCTCAAGCTCCATCCCCTGAAAACAGCAATAGCTAACACAAGCCTAATGGTTGCAGCTTTAACAACGGGACTAAATATGTCCTCATAACCCAGCCCATAACGCTGTTTAAAACCTTTCGCGACTAGACGTGCCTTGTACCTGTCAATCGAACCATCTGCCTTTTTCTTGATTCTATATACCCACTTACAGTCAATAACATTTTTACCTCGCTTCTCAGGTACAAGGCGCCACGTTTTATTTTTCATGAGTGCAGAGTACTCTTCATCCATTGCATTTTTCCACCTTGGATCTCCAAGTGCATCTTCCAATCTAGTTGGCTCTCCTGCAACACATAACATGCCATAGCGTATAGTACCATCTGATCTAATTTTTGGATTTTTTATACCTTTTTGAAGACGAGTTGTGACACGTGAGGCTGGCACCGGCTGTAGCTGAGCAGATGACCGCGTCACAGAAGATCCAGATGATGCAGATTCTCTGGATCCACTTTGCGTAGCTGATCCGGACCCTGATTCTGTAGCCTCTGGTGTGTTCGCGCCAGACTCTTGTGCCACAGCCTCGCACGACGTAGAAGATCCCGTAGGTGTCGCTGTCACCTGATCCGCACGCGTGGGCAGCCACGATCCCGAGCCGATCGTCTCAGGCTGGAGACCGGTCGTGGTGGGCCACCCGCACGTGGGTCGCTGAGCCGGCCCACTGCCTGGCGACATGGCGTGCTGGCCCTCGCCTCTGGTGGGCGCGCGATCCAAGGTTGATCGCGACGCGCGATCCAAGGGTGCCTGACGCTGTGGTGTTGCAGGTTGCTCCGGATCAACCTCGTAGTCTGCGCCTGCCTCTTCTTCCTCCAACACATGAAATATGGGGCCATTTTGTGCCAAATCTTGATCATTTTGAGCACCATTTTCTCCTGCGTTTTCTCCAGGACCCTGCACAGGAATAGATGCACCACTAGGACTGGTTGAAGTGTCATATTGGTCAGTACAATCGTCGCCCCCTTGCTCAAAGTTCCGAAGGTTTGGGGGAAGAAGCAAGATTTCTTTCTTAAGAATGGCTCCGGCGTTAGGATGAAGAGATGCAAAAGGGAGAATGGACTCATCGAAAACAACATCACGAGATATATAAACTCTGCCACTAGAGACATCTAGGCATTTTACTCCTTTGTGAATGGGACTGTACCCCAAGAAAACACACCGTTTGGAACGAAAGGCAAGCTTGCGCGAGTTGTATGGCCGTAGGTTAGGCCAACATGCACAACCAAAGACACGCAAAGACTTGTAATCTGGACTAGTGCCAAAAAGGCATGTGATAGGGGTCTCAAATTTAATGACTTTGCTAGGGAGTAAGTTGATGAGATATGTGGCAGTTAAGAATGCTTCATCCCAGAATTTTAGTGGCATAGATGCATTTGCGAGTAGAGCTAGGCCTACTTCAACGACATGACGATGTTTTCTTTCTGCAGAACCATTCTGCTGGTGCGCATGAGGACATGCAACATGATGAGAAATACCAAGTTGCTGGAAGAAGGAATTCAGTTTCCTGTATTCACCTCCCCAGTCGGTTTGCATGGCAATGATCTTAGTGTCTAGTTTTCTTTCAACAAGATTTTTAAAGTTTGTGAAAACTTGAAACACTTTAGACCGTTTCTTAAGAAGATAGATCCATGTAAACTTGCTATAATCATCAATAAAGCTTACATAGTATGAGTATCTACCGACCGAAGTAGGAGCTGGCCCCCAAACATCTGAGAATACTAGTTGTAAGGGTGCAGTAGATATGCTAGTAGATACAGGGTATGTGAGTTGATGGCTTTTAGCCTGTTGACACGGATCACAAACCGACTCACTAATCTCATGAGAGAAGAGAAGTTTATTCTTACTAAGAACAAATTTAACAATGACTGATGAAGGATGACCTAATCTACTATGCCACTTGGATGATGAAGGCTTGACAGCGACAAGCGCTTGTTTATTTGATGATGATGACGAAGAAATAAGTGGGTAGAGACCTTCCATGCACTTGCCTCTAAGCAGGATTCTCCTCGTGTCCAAATCCTTTACCAAAAAGAAATAAGGATAAAATTCAATAAGGACACGATTATCTAAAGTAAAACGATGAACAGAGAGAAGATTTTGTGAGGCTTCAGGGACATGAAGAACTTTGTTTAGATGCAAGGTTTTTTAGGGGTTTTGACGATTGAATGACCAATGTGAGCAACTTTCATACCAGAACCGCTCGCGGTGTGCACTTGATCATGTCCATGGTACTTGTCCTTGAACGTCAATTTGTCCAGCACGCTGGTGATGTGATGTGAAGCACCGGTATCTGCATACCAGTTCGTGTCGACGCCATAGGAGCTGGTCACCATGTTTGCATTCTTCTCCTCGGGTTCATCTTCATCATACCTATGCCAGCAATCACGAGCACCTCATGGGTGATGTTTGTAGCAGATTTGACACTCTGGATAGTCATGTTCCTGCTGCTGCCGTTGTTGTTGTGGGCGACCGCGGCCACCTCTGTCGCCGCCATGGCCACCAGACGGAGTCGGGGAAGGACGCCTGCGTCAGCCGCGCCCCCTGCTGCTGCTGCGCCCGCGGCCCCTGCTGTAGCTGCGCCCACGTCCCCTGTAGGCCAAGTTTGCAGAGGTTTTGAAACCCCCATCAGGGCCATCGCCGAGCATCTCGACTCGCTGATCGAACGCCGCGATCTGAGCAAATAGATCGTCAACCGTGATCTGATTCTTGATTGCACCAATAGCTGCCACAACAAGATCATAGTCTCTGTCAAGGCCGGTGAGGACATAATCCACCATCTCTGGATCCGAGACGGGGCGTCCTGCCGCTGCGAGCTCGTCCCCTAGATTCTTCATCTTGGATATGTAGGCGCTGCTGGACATGGAACCCTTCTTCGTGTTGGTGATTGCAATCCGCAAATTGGTGATGCGAGATTGGGACTGCGATGAGAACAAGGTGGAGATGGCAGTCCAGAGATCAAAGGTTGTCTCCTTGCTCGCAACTTGGACGAGGATCTGTTGGGGAACGTTGCAGAAAACAAAAAAATTCCTACGTTTCACCAAGATCAATCTATGGAGTCAACTAGCAACAAGAGGAGAGTGCATCTACATACCCTTGTAGATCGCGAGCGGAAGCGTTCAAGAGAACGGGGATGATGGAGTCGTACTCGCCGTGATCCAAATCACCGATGACCAAGTGCCGAACGGACGGCACCTCCGCGTTCAACACACGTACGGAGCGGATGACGTCTCCTCCTTCTTGATCCAGCAAGGGGGAATGAGAGGTTGATGAAGATCCAGCAGCACGACGGCGTGGTGGTGGATGCAGCAGCGATCGCAGCAGGGCTTCGCCGAGCTTCTGCGAGAGGGAGAGGTGTAGCAGGGGAGAGGGAGGCGCCAAGGCTTGAGGTGCGGCTGCCCTCCCTCCCCCCTTTATATAGCCCCCTAGGGGGGTGCGCCGGTCCTAGGAGATGGGATCTCCTAGGGGGGGCGGCGGCCAAGGGGGTGGAGTACCCCCCAAGGCAAGTGGAGGCGCCCCCTCCCCTAGGGTTCCCAACCCTAGGCGCATGGGGGGCCCAAGGGGGGGGGCGCACCAGCCCACTATTGGCTGGTTCCCCTCCCCACTTCAGCCCATGGGGCCCTCCGGGATGGGTGGCCCCACCCGATGGACCCCCGGGACCCATCCGATGGTCCCGGTACAATACCGGTGACCCCGAAACTTTCCCGATGGCCGAAACTACAGTTCCTATATATAATTCTTCACCTCCGGACAATTCCGGAACTCCTCGTGACGTCCAGGATCTCATCCGGGACTCTGAACAACTTTCGGATTACTGCATACTCATATCTATACAACCCTAGCATCACCGAACCTTAAGTGTTTAGACCCTACGGGTTCGGGAGACAAGCAGACATGACCGAGACGACTCTCTGGTCAATAACCAACAGCGGGATCTGGATACCCATGTTGGCTCCCACATGCTCCTCGATGATATCATCGGATGAACCACGATGTCGAGGACCTAATCAATCCCGTACTCAATTCCCTTTGTCAATCGGTACGTTACTTGCCCGAGACTCGATCGTCGGTATCCCAATACCTTGTTCAGTCTCGTTACCGGCAAGTCACTTTACTCGTACCGTAATGCATGATCCCGTGATCAACCACTTGATCACATTGAGCTCATTATGATGATGCATTACCGAGTGGGCCCAGAGATACCTCTCCGTCATACGGAGTGACAAATCCCAGTCTCGATTCGTGCCAACCCAACAGACACTTTCGGAGATACCTGTAATGTACCTTTATAGTCACCCAGTTACGTTGTGACGTTTGGCACACCCAAGGCACTCCTACGGTATCCGGGAGTTGCACAATCTCATGGTCTAAGGAAATGATACTTGACATCCAGAAAAGCTACAGCAAACGGACTACACGATCTTTGTGCTATGCTTAGGTTTGGATCTTGTCCATCACATCATTCTCCTAATGATGTGATCCCGTTATCAATGACATCCCCATGTCCATAGCCAGGAAACCATGACTATCTGTTGATCAACGAGCTAGTCAACTAGAGGCTCACTAGGGACACATTGTGGTCTATGCATTCACACATGTATTACGATTTTCGGATAATACAATTATAGCATGAATAATAGACAATTATCATGAATAAGGAAATATAATAATCATTTTATTATTGCCTCTAGGGCATATTTCCAACAGTCTCCCACTTGCACTAGAGTCAATCATCTAGTTACATTGTGATGAATCGAACACCCATGAAATTCTGGTGTTGATCATGTTTTGCTCTAGGGAGAGGTTTAGTTAACGGATCTGCTACATTTAGGTCCGTATGTACTTTACAAATCTCTATGTCTCCATTTTGAACACTTTCACGAATGGAGTTGAAGCGACGCTTGATATGCCTGGTCTTCCTGTGAAACCTGGGCTCCTTGGCAAGGGCAATAGCTCCAGTGTTGTCACAGAGGAGAGTCATCGGGCCCGACGCATTGGGTATGACTCCTAGGTCGGTAATGAACTCCTTCACCCAGACTGCTTCATGTGCTGCCTCCGAGGCTGCAATGTACTCCGCTTCACATGTAGATCCCGCCACAACGCTTTGCTTGCAACTGCACCAGCTTACTGCCCCACCATTCAAAATATACACGTATCCGGTTTGTGACTTAGAGTCATCCAGATCTGTGTCGAAGCTAGCATCGACGTAACCCTTTACGACGAGCTCTTCGTCACCTCCATAAACGAGAAACATTTCCTTAGTCCTTTTCAGGTACTTCAGGATATTTTTGATCGTTGTCGAGTGTTTCATGCCGGGATTACTTTGGTACCTTCCTACCAAACTCACGGCAAGGTTTACATCAGGTCTGGTACACAGCATAGCATACATGATAGACCCTATGGCCGAGGCATAGGGGACGACACTCATCTTTTCTCTATCTTCTGCCGTGGTCGGGCATTGAGCCAAGCTCAATCTCGTACCTTGCAATACAGGCAAGAACCCCTTCTTTGACTGATCCATTTTGAACTTCTACAAAATCTTGTCAAGGTACGTACTCTGTGAAAGACCAATGAGGCGTCTCGATCTATCTCTATAGATCTTGATGCCTAATATATAAGCAGCTTCTCCAAGGTCCTTCATTGAAAAACACTTGTTCAAATAGACCTTTATGCTTTCCAAGAATTCTATATCATTTCCCATCAACAATATGTCATCCACATACAATAGGAGAAATGCTACAGAGCTCCCACTCACTTTCTTGTAAATGCGGGCTTCTCCATAAGTCTGCATAAATCCAAACGCTTTGATCATCTCATCAAAGCGAATGTTCCAACTCCGAGATGCTTGCACCAGCCCATAAATCGAGCGTTGGAGCTTGCACACCTTGTCAGCATTCTTAGGATCGACAAAACCTTCCGGCTGCATCATATACAATTCTTCCTTAAGGAAACCATTAAGGAATGCCATTTTGACGTCCATTTGCCATATCTCATAATCATTGAATGCGGCAATTGCTAACATGATTGGGACGGACTTCAGCTTCGCTACGGGTGAGAAAGTCTCATCGTAGTCAACCCCTTGAACTTGTCGATAACCCTTAGCGACAAGACGAGCTTTATAGATGGTCACATTACCATCCGTGTCTGTCTTCTTCTTAAAGATCCATTTATTTTCTATGGCTCGCCGATCAACGGGCAAGTCAGTCAAAGTCCATACTTCATTTTCATACATGGATCCTATCTCGGATTTCATGGCTTCCAACCATTTGTCGGAATCCGGGCCCGCCATCGCTTCTTCATAGTTCGAAGGTTCACCGTTGTCTAACAACATGATTTCCAAGACAGGGTTGCCGTACCACTCTGGTGCAGAACGTGTCCTTGTGGACCTACGAAGTTCAGTAGCAACTTGATCTGAAGTTTCATGATCATCATCATCAACTTCCTCTCTAGTCGGTGCAGGCACCTCAGGAACATTTTCTTGAGCTGCGCCACTTACCGGTTCAAGAGGTAATACTTCATCAAGTTCTACCTTCCTCCCACTTATTTCTTTCGAGAGAAACTCCTTCTCTAGAAAGGACCCATTCTTGGCAACAAAGATCTTGCCTTCGGATCTGAGGTAGAAGGTATACCCAACAGTTTCTTCAGGGTATCCTATGAAGACACATTTTTCCGACTTGGGTTCGAGCTTTTCAGGTTGAAGTTTCTTGACATAAGCATCGCATCCCCAAACTTTTAGAAACGACAGCTTAGGTTTCTTCCAAACCATAATTCATACGGTGTCGTCTCAATGGATTTCGATGGAGCCCTATTTAAAGTGAATGCGGCAGTCTATAAAGCATAGCCCCAAAATGATAGCGGTAAATCGGTAAGAGACATCATAGATCGCACCATATCTAATAGAGTGCGATTACGACGTTCGGACACACCATTACGCTGAGGTATTCCAGGCGGCGTGAGTTGTGAAACTATTCCACATTTTCTTAAGTGTGTGCCAAATTCGTGACTCAAGTATTCTCCCCCACGATCTGATTGCAAGAACTTGATTTTCCTGTCACATTGATTCTCAACCTCACTCTGAAATTCCTTGAACTTTTCAAAGGTCTCAGACTTGTGTTTCATTAAGTAGACATACCCATATCTACTCAAGTCATCAGTGAGGGTGAGAACATAACGATAGCCACCGCGAGCCTCAACACTCATTGGACCGCACACATCAGTATGTATGATTTCCAATAAGTTGGTTGCTCGCTCCATTGTTCCTGAGAACGGAGTCTTGGTCATTTTAACCATGAGGCATGGTTCGCACGTGTCAAATGATTCGTAATCAAGAGACTCTAAAAGTCCATCTGCATGGAGCTTCTTCATGCGTTTGACACCTATGTGACGAAGGCGGCAGTGCCACAAGTATGTGGGACTATCATTATCAACCTTACATCTTTTGGTATTCACACTATGAATATGTGTAGCATTACGCTCGAGATTCATTAAGAATAAACCATTAACCATCGGAGCATGACCATAAAACATATCTCTCATATAAATAGAACAACCATTATTCTTGGATTTAAATGAGTAGCCATCTCGTATTAAACGAGATCCTGATACAATGTTCATTCTCAAAGCTGGCACTAAATAACAATTTTTGAGGTTTAAAACTAATCCCGTAGGTAAATGTAGAGGTAGCGTGCCGACGGCGATCACATCGACCTTGGAACCATTCCCGACGCGCATCGTCACCTCGTCCTTCGCCAGTCTCCGCTTATTCCGCAGCTCCTGCTTTAAGTTACAAATGTGAGCAACCGCACCGGTATCAAATACCCAGGATCTACTACGAGTACTGGTAAGGTACACATCAATTACATGTATATCACATATACCTTTTGTGATGCCGGCCTTCTTGTCCGCTAAGTATTTGGGGCAGTTCCGCTTCCAGAGACCACTTCCCTTGCAATAAAAGCACTCAGTCTCGGGCTTGGGTCCATGCTTTGGCTTCTTCCCGGCAGCTTGCTTACCGGGCGCGACAACTCCCTTGCCGTCTTTCTTGAAGTTCTTCTTACCCTTGCCTTTCTTGAACTTAGTGGTTTTATTCACCATCAACACTTGATGTTCCTTTTTAACTTCTACCTCTGCTGATTTCAGCACTGCAAATACTTCAGGAATGGTCTTTTTCATCCCCTGCATATTGAAGTTCATCACAAAGCTCTTGTAGCTTGGTGGAAGCGACTTAAGGATTCTGTCAATGACCGCGTCATCCGAGAGATTAACTCCCAGCTGAGTCAAGCGGTTATGCAACCCAGACATTTTGAGTATGTGCTCACTGACAAAACTATTTTCCTCCATCTTACAGCTGAAGAACTCGTCTGAGACTTCATATCTCTCGACCCGGGCATGAGCTTGGAAAACCATTTTCAGCTCTTCGAACATCTCATATGCTCCGTGTCGCTCAAAACGCTTTTGGAGCCCCGGTTCTAAGCTGTAAAGCATGCCGCACTGAACAAGGGAGTAATCATCAGCACGTGTCTGCCAAGCGTTCATAACGTCTTGGTTCTGTGGGACGGGTGCGTCACCTAGCGGTGCTTCTAGGACATAATCTTTCTTGGCAGCTATGAGGATGATCCTTAGGTTCCGGACCCAGTCCGTATAGTTGCTGCCATTGTCTTTCAGCTTGGTTTTCTCTAGGAACGTGTTGAAGTTGAGGACAACGTTGGCCATTTGATCTACAAGACATATTGTAAAGATTTTAGACTAAGTTCGTGATAATTAAATTCATCTAATCAAATTATTCAATGAACTCCCACTTAGATAAACATCCCTCCAGTCATCTAAGTATAACATGATCCGAGTTGACTAGGCCGTGTCCGATCATCACATGAGACGGACTAGTCAACATCGGTGAACATCTTCATGTTGATCGTATCTTCTATACGACTCATGCTCGACCTTTCGGTCTTCTGTGTTCCCAGGCCATGTCTGTACATGCTAGGCTCGTCAAGTCAATCTAAGTGTATTGCGTGTGTAAATCTGTCTTACCCCCGTTGTATGTGAACATTGGAATCTATCACACCCGATCATCACGTGGTGCTTCGAAACAACGAACTGTCGCAACGGCGCACAGTTAGGGGGAACACTTTCTTGAAATTATTATGAGGGATCATCTTATTTACTACCGTCGTTCTAAGTAAACAAGATGCAAAAACATGATAAACATCACATGCAATCAAATAATAGTGACATGATATGGACAATATCATATAGCTCCTTTGATCTCCATCTTGGTGCTCCATGATCATCTTGTCACCGGCATGACACCATGATCTCCATCATCGTGTCTCCATGAAGTTGCTCGCCAACTATTACTTCTACCACTATGGCTAACATGTTTAGCAATAAAGTAAAGTAATTTACATGTCGTTTCTCAATGACACGCAGGTCATACAAAAAATAAAGACAACTCCTATGGCTCCTGCCGGTTGTCATACTCATCGACATGCAAGTCGTGATTCCTATTACAAGAACATGATCAATCTCATACATCACATATATCATTCATCATTCATCACAACCTTTGGCCATATCACATCACAAAACACTTGCTGCAAAAACAAGTTAGATGTCCTCTAATTGTTGTTGCAAGTTTTTACGTGGCTGCTATAGGTTTCTAGCAAGAACGTTTCTGACCTACGCCAATACCACAACGTGAATTGCCAATTTCTATTTACCCTTCATAAGGACCCTGTTCATCGAATCCGATCCGACTAAAGTGGGAGAGACAGACACCCGCCAGCCACCTTATGCAACTAGTGCATGTTAATCGGTGGAACCGGTCTCACGTAAGCGTACATGTAAGGCTAGTCCGGGCCGCTTCATCCCACGATGCCGCCGAATCAAGATAAGACTAGTAACGGAAAGAAAATTGACAATATCGACGCCCACAACTACTTTGTGTTCTACTCGTGCATAGTAACTACGCATAAACTTGGCTCTGATACCACTGTTGGGGAACGTTGCAGAAAACAAAAAAAATTCCTACATTTCACCAAGATCAATCTATGTAGTCAACTAGCAATGAGAGAAGAGTGCATCTACATACCCTTGTAGATCGCGAGCGGAAGCGTTCAAGAGAACGGGGATGATGGAGTCGTACTCACCGTGATCCAAATCACTGATGACCAAGTGCCGAACGGACGGTACCTCCGCGTTCAACACACGTACGGAGCGGATGACGTCTCCTCCTTCTTGATCTAGCAAGGGGGAAGGAGAGGTTGATGAAGATCCAGCAGCACGACGGCGTGGTGGTGGATGCAGCAGCGATCGCAGCAGGGCTTCGTCGAGCTTCTGCGAGAGGGAGAGGTGTAGCAGGGGAGAGGGAGGCGCCAAGGCTTGAGGTGCGGCTGCCCTCCCCCCTTTATATAGGCCCCCTAGGGGGGTGCGCCGGTCCTAGGAGATGGGATCTCCTAGGGGGGGGGCGGCGGCCAAGGAGGTGGAGTACCCCCCAAGGCAAGTGGAGGCGCCCCCTCCCCTAGGGTTCCCAACCCTAGGCGCATGGGGGGCCCAAGGGAGGGGGCGCACCAGCCCACTATGGGCTGGTTCCCCTCCCTACTTCAGCCCATGGGGCCCTCCGGGATGGGTGGCCCCATCCGGTGGACCCCCAGGACCCATTCGGTGGTCCCGGTACAATACCGGTGACCCCGAAACTTTCCCGATGGCCGAAACTACACTTCCTATATATAATTCTTCACCTCCGGACAATTCCGGAACTCCACGTGACGTCCAGGATCTCATCCGGGACTCCGAACAACTTTCGGATTACTGCATACTCATATCTATGCAACCCTAGCGTCACCGAACCTTAAGTGTTTAGACCCTACGGGTTCGGGAGACAAGCAGACATGACCGAGACGACTCTCTGGTCAATAACCAACAGCCGGATCTGGATACCCATGTTGGCTCCCACATGCTCCTCGATGATCTCATCGGATGAACCACGATGTCGAGGACCTAATCAATCCCGTACTCAATTCCCTTTGTCAATCGGTACGTTACTTGCCCGAGACTCGATCGTCGGTATCCCAATACCTTGTTCAGTCTCGTTACCGGCAAGTCACTTTACTTGTACCATAATGCATGATCCCGTGATCAACCACTTGATCAAATTGAGCTCATTATGATGATGCATTACCGAGTGGGCCCAGAGATACCTCTCCGTCATACGGAGTGACAAATCCCAGTCTCGATTCATGCCAACCCAACAGACACTTTCGGAGATACCTGTAATGTACCTTTATAGTCACCCAGTTACGTTGTGACGTTTGCACACCCAAGGCACTCCTACGGTATCCGGGAGTTGCACAATCTCATGGTCTAAGGAAATGATACTTGACATCCAGAAAAGCTATAGCAAACGAACTACACGATCTTTGTGCTATGCTAAGGAGAATGATGTGATCCCGTTATCAATGACATCCCCATGTCCATAGCCAGGAAACCATGACTATCTGTTGATCAACGAGCTAGTCAACTAGAGGCTCACTAGGGACACATTGTGGTCTATGTATTCACACATGTATTACGATTTCCGGATAATACAATTATAGCATGAATAATAGACAATTATCATGAACAAGGAAATATAATAATCATTTTATTATTGCCTCTAGGGCATATTTCAAACAGGATCTCCATTGACAGAGAGTTCAGAAGATGACTCCAAACCTGCTGATCCTTTGATATCCACTGTGCATACAGCGGATTGGGCTCCGTGGTGACGGTTTTGTCCGTCTGCTCTTGCTGCACCGTCTTTCGTGGTGCGGCATCTGACCTGTCCAGAAGGCCGGTGACCTGCGCTCCTCGCAGGCCCGGCATGACTGTGCTTTCCACAGGATGTAGTTGGTTTTGGTAAGTTTCTCGGATGGTAGGGCTCCGAGGTTGAGGGTGACGGTAGATGAGGACGACATGGCAATGGCGAGGGTGATTGGGAGGAAAGCTTTTGGCTAGATCGATGGGAAGAGGATGGCTCTGTATACCATGTCAGATGGAAGCGTTCCTACTCCTCAATGAGGAGCCGCGTTGGTTTATATTGATATGAGACAGGAACAGCCCCTGTCGTGGCTTACAAGGCAATACCGATCGATCACGATTTGGTTGTTACAAGAGAGGAGGAGATAAGCTACGGGAGAGAGAGAGAATAGAGTTTGTTGAGAATACAATAGGTAGTTCTATCTCTATTTCTAACAGGGTATTTTCGTCGGCTCACAAAGTTGCTAAATTTTCTTCTGAATCAAGTCAGGAGTGCACCCGCCCGGTACATCAGGTGCCGGATAACAACCCGATGTGCACTGCAACGGAGTACACCGGTATGTAGTGTTCCGTGCAACAAACCGGTGGAGTAGGTGTTTTATGCAAAATCAACATCAAATAGTTCATGGTTTATGCAATTCCTCCTTGAGATCCAAGAATCTGCGTCCCCAAAGTAGAGCACATATGCCGGCACATATTTACACCTTAAGCGGATAAAAAACAATGGCATGGTGTTCCTTTGTACAATGTGCATATACTTTTTACATAGACAAAATATTTCCTCTAGCATTAATTAGGCAAAAGAGAAATTGTTCATTTGTGGGAAAACGTTGCTGGGACTTCTAAAAATTTGTCTTAGGATGCGCATGATGTCTTTGTTGATGTGTTCTTCTCAAGTTGCAGAGCCAGCCAAAGTGGGAGATTGCAGGAACAGTGTTATAGGAGTGTGTGTGTTGATTTGCCATTGTGGTCGTTTAACTTTAGTATAGATGAAGACGTTCACGCACACATTCGTCCAATGAACACATGCACACAACCCTACTCATATGAGCACCTTTGAAGATTGAGTTGATAGATATTGCGATTGACAAAGTCGCCAAAGACAAATCGTATATAGTTGACAAGCACATCATACCACTGAAAGATTAGCGTCACAGAACCTAAAATAAATCCAAAAGAGTATGTGAGCATAAGAGTCAAGTCGGGTAGACTGATTCCACTACAAGAAAACCATCCATATAAACTAGGTTAGTTGGCAGCTTCACCATGTGGGTTCTTGGCAGCACAGGCCGCTTCATATATCTGTAGTATGCATTCTATCACTACCAATAACTTAGGGCATTAGGTTGGCCCCTCGAGTGGGCTCTTGACTGCTTCGGTGACCTTGTTGATGACCTGCTCGTCGTATACAGATGTTGAAACGTGACGATCTAGCTTGCAACAATAACATCTTCACTAAAAATGGGGGCGGCAGTACAGGGAGACTTAAGTGTGGTGGTGCTCTTTAGCACAGGGTCTCGAGCTCCAGAGTGAGAACTCTAGGTCTGATCTCTGCACTGGTTGTACCTGACAATGATGGTGTTTCACACCATTCCCTTCATGAAGGCATTTTCTGGAATTTGCTCGGATATTTCTTCAGGGGTGAAAAACCGTAGATCTAACCTCCATCGGTGGATCTAGTGATGGCGGCGCTCGAGTGTCGTGTCTTTTTTGAAGGCGTCGTTGTCCAAGAACTTTTCACAAAGTCCGGGTATTGTCATCGGTGGTGGTTGCTGTTGCAAGATTGAGTTGAGTTCGTTGTGACAGGTTTTTTTGCGTGTGTGTTAGTGTTGCTTGTGTGTATCCTAGTTTTGCAGAAACCGAGTGTGTGCTTATAATGATTGTATTCTCTTGATGCGACGTTATGAGTCAAAAAAAGCATCATTTATCCAAAAAAAAGTTGGCAGCTTCGCCATGGTTTGTGAGTGGTTTGCACATTTTGCAGGGCCGTCCCTTCGTACAGTGCGCCCTTGACCGTTTTCAATCCCGCGAAGCTTGGCTTCGCTGTCTGAACAACTGTTTCGGGAGGCGGTGTTGAATCAGAGATCCGTCCATGCAGCTGCACAGTGAGATCGTGCATGCAGCGGGAGCGGAGAGCCCTCTGCATTTTCGGCGCCCCATTCAATGATAGTTCACGATCTCTCAAGTATAATGAATCAAGAGAAAATTAAAATACTTTCTGGTATACGTACGTACAGTACGTAGTAGTAGCAGCGATCGACGGCGTTCCCGCCAAGACATGTCGATGGAGACATGCATGCAGTACAACGTGCACGTGAGAAAACGCGTTGCTCTCCGCTTTCTCTCGTCCTTTAATTCCGGCCACCTAGCTGGCGTGCGTCCAAACACACGACGTAAAGTCTCCCCGTTGTATGTATAGCCCTGGGTACCATCGTAAAGTTATGTTCGTTGTAGTGTACAGTACTAGACACACGCTGGCCGTGCCCTTCTTTGGTTCCATTTGAGGAGCTCAGTTTCATTTGCCTTAGACTTTTCGTCGCCGTCGTTCACTTTTACGTTGAGCCTTTATATTACGGTGAAAATGGGCAGCAAAAAGACAGGAAAAAAGAGTTGTACTTCCTCCGTTTTTAAATATTGGTCTTTCTAAAGATTTCAACAAGCGACTACATACAAAGCAAAATGAGTGAATCTATACTTTAAAATATGTCTATATATACATCCATATGTGATAGTTCATTTAAAATCTTTAAAAAGACTTTATTAGAAACGGAGGGAGTAGAAAACATATACAGGGAAAAAGGGCCGGGGCCTTTTGCAAACTTGTATGGTATGCAGGCGTGTCTGTGTGGACACACATGACGCTTACACTTGTTCCGGTACTCGATCGACGGTGGCTAACTAGTGCTGGACAGCGGGCATGCATGTTCGAGATCGATCGATCGATCGAGCGTAGCAGGCAAGTAATTCGGTCGGTCGCGCAGCAGCAGCAGCAGCACATGCATGTGCGTCCATATGGGCACAGTTGGCATTGCATCGCCGAAAGATGGATCGACGGAAAGCATGCACCATGCTCGATGCTCCACTGTGCTAACTGCTAGCTGGTGTTTGGCCGGTTGAATGCATGCATGCTTGTTTTACACCGCTGCGGAACAGGCGATCTGAGACCAGATCCCTCGTCGGTAATTACTCGATCACCACCTTTGTTCGTTCGTGCTCTGGCTACATACGTACCTAGCTAGATAGCGCCACTAAGTGCAACTCCAACGCATGGTCCGGCCGCATCTGTTTGGGATAAACGGATAGAAGACGCGGCCCAACGCCCCAAGAGCAAACGAATCAGTGTCCGTTTTCGGTCCGCTTTTAAACCATTCCTGGCTCAAATTTCGGCAATTATCCGATGGCAATTCTGAGATCCCTCATAGGCAATTATCCGATCTACGCACGTTTGTTCGTGCTCGGGCGACATACCTAGCTAGATAGCGCCAGTAATGGATGAACGGATGCATGTGTTTGATCTCAGATGATGATCAGGCATCCAGGCCCGTCGACATGGACGGCGCCACAGGATCGTCCATGGATGAGATGAGACGGACGTCGTACGGTGCAACACGGAGGACACCAGCACACGGCACGAGTGTCCTCGGCGGATTGGCACCGTCACCCAATCACGCGTGTAGTACGTAACGTACGCGTACACGCGCAGTGCGCAAGCAACCAGCTCTGATGTTCTGACGCCACGCCGTCCAGCCAGCTGGTGCCCCTCTGCTGTCATGCCACTGACGCCACAATGGATGCCACGCATGATAGATTGGTAGTAGCAGAGTACTGCTCGGGACGGGAGGAAGAGTGAGCTGCAATGCAAGCGGTGTCCACTCGACCGTCGCACGATGCTTACGTGCCAAGATCGAAGCAATGGCCCCAACTGGCACTGCCTGTGGACTGGGTGTACGTACAGCTCCGTACTAACTAACTACTGCTCCCTCCCTCCATTCCTAAATATTTGTATTTTTTAGAGATTTCAAATGGACTACCACATAAAGATGTATATAGACATATTTTGAAGTGTAGATTCACTTATTTTGCTTTGTATGTAGTCACTTGTTGAAATCTCTAGAAAGACAAATATTTAAGAACGGAGGGAGTAGTACACTAATCACCAACACAGATGTAGGGATGGATAGCAGAGTTGAGTCCGCGACGAATCGAACCAAACCAAGTATCGAGTTACTCGTTTAACTCGCGAGTTTCAAGTTTTTCTTTTTGAATTATTTGTACAGTCTCGCTAAAACTCAGCCGACTGAGACTTGACGAAATCTCAGTCAATTCCCTGCCCGTTAGATTTGTGTGTTGCTTTTAGATGCGTGCAGACTGTGTTTAATAAGAATTGGCCTGCGTAGGGGAGGAAGTGGGGTGGGCTGCTTTTCTGTCTTGTTTTTTTCTTGCCGGGCAGGCCTTTTGGCAGTGGGCTGGGCAGAGAAGGTTTTTTTTTGGGGGTCTGTTTGCCCTTTATTCCCTTTTTATTTGTTTGTTGGGAATGCGTGGCGCTGAGCGAGGTTCTTTTTCCCTTGTTTCATCACCTTCTTCTGCCCCATTTTCAACACTTCTCTTTCTGCACCCAAATACTTTTTCTTTCTTTTATTTTTCTTTTGACTTTTATTAATTATTACCTCTTACATTTGTTTTTCTTATTTTGTAAATCAAACTATCGGTTGCATGCTAGTCATTCCGTGCGCAACTGGATACATCGTATTTTTAACTTTGAGTAAAATTTAGTCGTATTTATTTTTTGCGGGTCAATTTAATCATATATTGCACGTGTAGTCTATCCATGCACAACTACACGTCTCTCACCCAGTGTGCAAGCAAAAATCCTACACTTACGGACTACAACCTACAGACTGCTTTTACGGACATACGTGTCCTTCTCATGCTAAACTCTGCCCCCCTATTTCCAGCAGGACCCCCAACATGACCCAATCAGATAAGGCCACCATCATCCCGTAAGTATAATCTGTAACTTTCAGTCCGTAACTCTAGCAAAGCTCGTGTGCAAGTAGCGAAGGATTAGCCTTTGGGTACATTTTTTTATTTGTATGTGGGAGAGGGAGGATGCACCTCGGCACGCAAATGCAAGTACTTCATGTGTTCAATGCGACTGTACCTGCGTGGTGTTTTGCTAGAAAAGTGGGCAGTTGTATGTCTGCTACTAGGCACGCAACTGCAAGTGTCACCCTCGACTGCAACTATGTGGTGTGGAGCAGGCCGGTTGCATGTCTATCACTAGGCACACAACTCCAAATGCCCCCGCCCCCCACCTATAACTACATGTCTTTGGTAAGACTACAACTATGTGTTGTTTTGTATGGAAAGTAGGCCTCTTGCATGTCTACCGCTAGGCACGCAACTTCAATTGTCATCCCCGACTACAATTGCATGTCTTCGATAGGAATGCAATATTTGATGTTTTATCGGAAGAAGTATGCCAGTTGCATGTCTATCACTAGGCATGCAACTCCAAGTGCCACCCCCGTCTATAAATGCATGTCTTCAATAGGGTTGCAACTATGTGGTGTATTATTGGGGATATGCTAGTTGCATCTCTACCACTAGGCACACAACTGCAAGTCTCACTTTAGACTACAATTTCATGTCTTCAACGCAATGGAACCGTGTGGTGTTTTGTCGAGTGAGAGTAGGCCAGTTGCACATTTACCACTAGGCACGCAACTGCAAGTATCACCCCTGACTGCAATTGCATGTCTTCAATATGACTGCAACTATGTGGTCTTTTGTCGGTAGGAGTAGGCCAGCTGCATGTCTATCACTATGCATGCAACTGCAAGTGTCACTCCCTATTGCAAGTACAAGTCCTTGCTAGGACTGCAACTATGTGGTGTTTTATCGGGGGAGTAGGCCAGTTGCATGTCTATCACTAGGCACCCAACTCCAAGGGTCACCCCTCGACTGCAATTGCATGTCTTCGATATGACTGCAACTATGTGGTGTTTTGTCGATGGAATAGGCCATTTGCATATCTACCACTAGGCGCGCAACTCCAAGTGTCACCACCGACTGCAACTACATGTCTTCGATAGGAGTGCAACTGCATGTTGTCAATATGACCTCAACTATGTGGTATTTTGTCAAGGGAGTAGGCCCGTTTGCTTGTCTACCACTAGGCACCCAACTGCAAGTGCCACCCCTAATTGCAATTGCATGTCTTCGATAGGAGTGCAACTTATTAGTGTTTTGCCGGGCAAGGGTATAGTTGCATGTCTGTCACTAGGCACACAACTCCGGGTGTGACCCTTGACTACAACGACATGTCTTCAACGTGACTGCAACCGTGTGGTGTTTTGTCGGTATGGAGTAGGTCAGTTGCCTGTCTACCAACAGGCACGCACCTGCAAGTGTCACCCCCACTACAATTGCAGGTCCTCGATGCGACTCCAACTCATTGTTATTTCTTTTTCTTTTTTGATTTTTGTTTGACTTTCTATTTTTTGTTTCTTTTCTAAAACTTATAAATGTCGTAAAAAGAGCAGATTATCAAAAATTGTTCAGAACTTTCAAAATATGTTTAAAAAAATCAAATTTTGTTCGCATTACTGAAAGTTTGTTCGTATTTCCAAAAAATAGTTTTCCAACTTGTAAAACTGCGTTTACATTTAAAACAAATGTTTGTGTTTTTTAAATATTTTCTCTAAATTTTAGAAAATGTTCCCATTAGGACATGTTGATCAAAAAAATTAAAGAATGTTCTCATTCTAAAAACATTTTCATGTTTTTCAAAAAGTGTTTGTGTTTTAAAAAATATTCAAATTTCTGAAAAAAATATAACCTGTTCGGGATGAAAATAATTGTTCGGAATTACAAAAGTCATTCACATTTTAAAAAATGTTTGCAATTTCAAATATTGTTCATGTTTTACAGAAAATATTCGGTATTTCATAATTCTTCACAATTTTGAAAACTTGTTTCAAATATTTTTCAATAGTGTTTCAAATCTCAACGATGTTGTGTGTTCTTATATGGTTCGCGCTTCGCATGATCACCAACAATCATGAGGCCGACTGTCTTCTTTTCCCCTTTGAGGGGATGAGGCCGACTGACTAGCTGCACTCGTTTGGAGTGTGAGGCCGCATTATAAAAACAAGCTGCTTTCGCGTGGAGCTGTGCGTCCCCCGCTAGGTGCTGCACTCGTTTCCTTTCCCACATGAGGTGAAGCCCATCATGCGTTTCTCAACACAGCACAAAACTTAAGCCCACAAGAAGAAAAATACATCCCAGCAGCCCACAAGATAAACAGGCTGAATTTAACATGGATGACTTCAGCTGACTTAGACTTCGCGAAGTCTCAGTCGAGTGAGACCTTGGCAGACCCTTATTTGTATTGCTTATCACATGTGTCACGTGGTTCAAGTTTTATTTATTTACAAACCCTATGTTGTTACCAGCGGGCCTGCAACTGAGGACGACTAGGTTTAGGGCAACAAATCAAGGAACGGATGCAACAGTACCAGCCGGGCCTCATCTGGTGGCAACAATTTTGGAGCGAGTGGAGAGAAGGAAAGGAGAAAGGGGATCGGGGCATCGGGCAAGAGCATCGATGCTGATCCATACCGCGGGGGATATTGTCCTCCTCGCTCCTTCAGAAATTAGCCTTTATATGAATTTAGATCACAACTTAACATAAAACATAAATAGCTACTTCGAGTGCATCCTCCTCTCTTCTCTTGCTCAAAGAAAAAAAAATCATATTCCAGCATCCGCATACGATGGATATTTTGAGTGCATTGCCCCACACTCAATGACGAACGCTCTTCCATGGCATTGGTGGGTAATTTATGCAGCTTTACAATTAATCTGACATCTATGATTTGCTAGTCTACTAAACTAAGGGTCGGATATTTCTGATTATTGGCGCATGTGGGATTTTCTAAGCTATTTTTTTTGGTGAGTTAGCACTAGACTAAAAAGGAGAATCAGAACCTTTATTACCCTTGGCCATGATAAAGCGCAACTCTTATGCGGGGTTTTCTAAGCTATTTTTTTTTTCTGGTGAGCTAGCACTAGACTAAAAAGGAGAATCGAAAACTTTATTACCCTTGGCCACGATAAAGCGCAACTCTCATTTTACCATTTGAAAGAATGGAGGTTAAGTTTCTCCACAGCGAATTTGCGCCCTAATTTGCTTGTAAGAGATACTCAACAAGCTGAGGGGGCTTTCTATAAAGTTGTGCATATATGCCTATTCCCAAAACCCAGAGTAACCATGAGAATTGAGCTTTTTTTGTTCCTGAGAGTATTCTAGAGTAGGGAGAGACGCGTGGCCGTTAGATATACAAATTCACCCAAATCTAAGTGATAAAATTGAGGATCTAGAGCTTCTCCTACTTGTTAGTTCTCTTGTACTCCCTCTGTTCCTTTATATCGTGCTCATTTCATCTGGGCTACAATACCAACGAATGTGCTGGCATGTGTACTTTGGACCCTGTTACCCTTCGCTCAGCATTTCCACATGCATGTGCCTAGCGACCCACACTTCTCAGCCACATAATTCAGCCAAGCGAGGGTTAATTCCGTCCAAAACACCAAACCTGCACTACATTGTGAAACTTCCTTAGAAAAATAACACGCATTACATAGAGGAATGGAGGGAGTACTCGATTTGTGTCTTTTGCGCGGACCCTTGTACTCGATTCATGCCATGATAAATATGGCATGATATTGATGTGGTACTAAGTTGCTTTTATAAGTGTATCATTTTGTGGTGAAAATTTTGGCCAATGATGACCCCGGCCCTAGAACTGGCATAGGCTGAAGACATCGGTTTCTTGGTCTTTGGATAGATTTTCTCTATTACTTTCTTTTCTGCCCTCATTGTAACATACTATTATGATGATTATTATGAAAATACTGTAGAACAATAGGCCTAAAAAAATTGGGTAGCTTCGTACTTGTAGATTTATCATATCTCTCCGCTCTTTATAAAAAAATACAAATGATTAGTTCGTTAACTTTGCCTTTTCTACGGCCGTTGCGCTCACATGGACGGACAGCTATAGCTGCAACAGTGCCACGGCGGCCAAGAACATGCACATATTGCATGTGGCAGCGAAGCAAGATATTCGTACACGCGGCAAAGCGCGTACAGTACGTCGGTACGCTCTGATAGAGCCGTAGTCCTTTGGACATCAGTCCTAAGCCAGACCATAAGTGATTGACAGACACCTAAGCAACGCAAATGGGACGAGCTTCTCCACTCCTAGCTTAGTGGATTCCAAGGGCAGCTTCAAAAGTTCGAAGCCAGTCAAGCTAAAGCTCATTCGAACGGAAGTAGGGAAAAGAATGTGGCAAGTGGGTCATCACAAGCTAGTTGATATGATATGAAAATTGCATGTTGGACTGCTGGTGTCAGTAATTTACTAGCCGGGCCGGCTAAACTGCTTACTTGGCTAGGTTTTGCTCTTCAAGTGAACCTGGGCCATGTTTTCTCTCTTGACTGTTAGTACAAAACAGGTCCTTGCTGGTTTTGCTTAGTTAATGTTAAAGAAAAAGTGTAGCATCGGCATTTTCGGCCCATTTAATAGCTCCATCACCTTAACTGTGTCTGCATACTGTACTGTACTGGTACTGGCAGCAGTAGCATTGGCGTTAACTACACAAGGAAATACGAGAGAAAAGGGCGGAAACGGCGTTTGGGCATGGACTTGAACTGCGCAGCGGTACACGTAGTACGATACACGTGTTGATTCTAGAAGAACATATAAACTGTTTTGTTAGGGCATCTCCAAGAACCTAAACTTCCCGCATGCATCCGGTCTGCATTGTTCGGACAGCAGAAGCTATCCAACACAGGCGCGTATCGATTCAAAGAACGGTCCGGACGCGTTTTTCCCCGTAAATCGGAGACAAACGTGGGGGATTTGGAGTTTGGACCGATGCCACGCCTACTTGTGACCGCCTTGGTCCACCCAAACTCCTTATCCCTCTCCCGCGGGCATTCCGGCCCGTCGCCAGCTGTCTGCGTTCATGCCGCTGTAGAGCACATCGCTCCACATCGAATATGGCTCAGGGTGGAAGCGACCTTTCACTGCCTCCGCCATTGAAGCGGCGCACCGGCCAAGGGTGCCGTCCGCTGCACGTCTTCGGTGTCCACACATGTTTAATGCCGGAGACGCGTTACTAGAGAGGAGGGACGGCCCCATTGAATGTCCGATCCGTCCATATGCCGCTATTAAGCAGGCCCACTGATCAAGAAAGCCACTTCAGCGTCGCGCATTGACGCACCTGGACGCCTGGCTTCACCGGAATCCGCTTTAAAGGCGACCACACTTTGGCTAACTCCATGCCATAACACAAGCCGCTCCCCATCCTCCTACCTTGCACTTCACCTGTCATGACTGCGGGTGGCGAAGCTCTGTGGGAGAGCCTTTCAACTAAGATGAAGCATGGTCGCCCTTGTCATCGCCATGCCCGACGGATTGAGGCTGGCTTGCCGGTCAGCTTGCCCGAGGTCTCCGACGACGAGGACGACACCACAATGGAGACGGACTCCGACGACACCGCCACGACTCCCGCGCCTCCGGTGTACGCCGGCGCACTACAACGCCACCATGGAGGAGGTGTGGCCTGTGCCGGCGTCTTTATCGGCGTTCCAGCAGATGCATGAGGAATAACGGTACAACATGTTCCTCCTGGAGCAGCACCGACTGCCGGAGGGTCAGAGCTACGGCGAGCGCGTGAGCGAGGAGGCCATGGCGGCCATGGCCACGACGAACCCCAATTTCGTCATGGATCAGTGTGCCATCTAGGCGTCGCTCGCCACGAAGAGGCCGCCACCGAGGTGCAGCTTCGGGCGATCGCGGAGGAAAATAACGCGAGCTGCGCCTCCTACTCGTCGCCGTTGAACCATCCGGCGGCCCGGTGGGACGACGACAACGTGGGCGCCACCATTTTCATCGTGGACCTCATGTTCACCGGCGATGGACAAGTCGCAGACTCCTCTGAGGATGAGTAGGGCACGTGAAGCAGCAGGGCCTTGTGTCCCATGCGGGTCGTTCCGTCTCCCGTGTTCTACTCTTCCTCGCGGGAGACCGCTGCTTCACTTCATTGGTTTTATCGCCGGTGGTTATGAAAATGGCGGATGGAGGATGACAAGGGGTTGTACGCCGCCATAGGATAGGTTTAGGGTCTGGTCTTTTTTTTCCCCTTCTAAATGTTTGAAATCTAATCAAAATCCGCCATGTTTGCATGAACGTCGCCCGATCTGGTATGTCTGAAATCCACCATGTTGTAAGAATTTTGTCCAATTTGTTGCCAAAGTGTTTGAAATGTATGCGAACAACATTGGATAACGATCTCATACATCCAGGTCCGCCGACTGGTCCCCGGTTCGTGAAGGGATGCGAGAGAAAATTTAAAGGTTACGAGTTACCCTAGCGTGGGTACAGTGTGCATGTGCATGCGTTGGAGAGAGACGGGACCATTGCCCCAGAAACTGATTTGCTTGTTTGCCGCTGTTAGATTGGTGATTTGCATGTGTGCCGGTAGAGTAAAAGGCTGCCCGACAAGGCGACAAGTTGATGAGTAGGTAGAGAGAGTTCTATGGATTTTTCTACAGGTACATATTTATATCTTAGTATTTTGAAACGATGGGATGGTGTTTCATTTCACCAAAATACTGTCCCACTTGCACTGTTTTGAAACAAACGTTAATTAACTAGGCAGCCAATGCAGTTGTAGCTTGTAAAATGATTTTATATTGTGAACGGAGGGAGTATTTGTTTCCGATGTTATGCTCCTATGCACATATATACATTACATAGATACGCAGAAAAATCGAAGTGCTCGAAACAGGCTTTTGCCCCGCTTTATATTTGTGTATTGGAAAAAAAATCCTTATACATATTGATCAAAGAACAAACATGACAAAGTCGAGCACCCCCAACAAGCACCAAAGTTGCTCCACAAGGGGCGTGTTTGGTTGCCATCGCGTATAGTACCCGCGTTACATACACATCTCCACTCGGCCTAACTCTAGAAAAACAGCCTCATATAGTCATATGAGACATCTGCGAGTTGTTTGGTTGCCTGCATATGAACTGCCTGCATTAGGAGGTCAACATTGGCACGTTGTTTGGTTGCCTGCATTGTCTTAGCGCATGCAACTATACACTGTTTGGTTGCCCGCATGGGGTATGATTAAGAGCTAGCACTTGCACTTAGCACACAGGGTTAAGAGATAGCAGAGGAAGTGGGAGAAGAAATGCAGTGTGCGCCGGACCATGGAGACTGCGGTGGATAGTGGGCGTGGCGCCGTGTTCGACATGACGAGCATGGAGTGTGGACGAGCGACCCCGTCGGCGGCACGGCGAGCGACATCGTCGGCGAACTAGTTGCGATGCTCGCGCAAAGACAGTCGATAGAGAAAGAGAATGCAGTGCCCGTTCCATGGTATCGTCAGTGCAGTGGACGAGAGAGGAGGTCAAGATGATCGACACCGGAAATGACTCCAGTGTAGTAGGGCGAGAGAGAGGAGGCCAAGATGATCGACCTCGTCGGCGGCGTGGCGAACTGCAGTGTGCACGTAGGCAGAGGACACAAGAAAGCAGTATGCACACCATTGCAGCGTCAGTGCAGTAGGAGGACGACAGAGAATAGGCCGAGATGAGCGATGCCGGAAACGACTCTAGTGTAGTAGGACATGGGCAAGGAGATCAAGGGAAAGGGCTTTGGCGTCGAGAGGGACGAATAGGAGGGCTCTGAGCAGAGGACAGAGGAGCTCGACATGGCGGCGTCAGTGCAGTAGACTGTTGCTCAAAGAGAGATGAAGCTACGATCGTCGAAACCAAAAACTTACAACACGAATGTTGTGAGGAACTGCGAGATTAGGGTGTTGGTCAAAGAAAATTTCAAATAATCGATCGTGCGCGAAGAATCTGACAAAATTCGTCAAGAACAACCTCAAATGGGAAGACAAAATTAAGAACTTACAACCGACGAAACTACGAACCGATCGCCTGAACGGAACCGTAGCATCGAGGTGAATCTTTTTCGTGTAGAGCTTACCTCGAATCGAATCACTATTGTGTAGATCGGAGGGCTAGGAAGAACAAAATTAGAGGGAAGGTTACTGGAGGTAGGAGTAGATAAGCACTCACAGGCTGCATACCAGCTCGTATCCCTCCCATCTTCCCTCATGCAAGTGGCCCACCTTGTGCGCTCACCTCAGCCTGGCTCGCTAGAAAACTGCCGATCTGAGCATTTCCAGCGAGCCAGGCCCAAGTTTTTTTTGAGACATCCTCACCAGGCTTTATTTAAATTGTCACAATATTTACAGGGATAAAATTTAAATCTCCGAGGAGGCCTAACCAGACACGGCGGCCTAACCCGAGCGAAAGTGCATGCCTAGCGAGATTGTGAGCCTCGAAATTTGAGCTCCTAAATTCATGGACAAAATTACAAGCAATAAAAGCATTCGATCTCTATATGATTTCATGTACGATTGCCGCATGATTCGACGATGTACCTTGCTTGATTTCATCCACCACGATATTGCAATCAGACGCCACTTGTATCTTATGCACATATAAATCCTCCGCGAGCGCCAGCACCTCTCTTACCGCCAATGCTTCCAATGCAACAGGATCAAATATGTGTTGGAAATTAAGAGAAGAGGCACCCAGGAAAGTGCCAGCCACATCCCTACATATTACTCCAACTGCACCAAATTTTCCACTTGAAACAGCGGCATCAACATTAAACTTCACGTGATCCAGTGGCGGAGGTTGCCAAAGAGCTGACCTGGGCATCCGGCTTGCATTAGTCCGCTGTACTGGTGTTGATAGTATCTATATATCCCTCAAAAAAGCATTGATGAAAAGATGGATCTGCATAGGGCTGTCACATATATCCTCATGAATGGCTTTACGCCTTGATCTCCAAATTGCCCAAAGAGTAACAATCATGCGAGTAAATTCTTCATGCTTTAGTTTCTCATGCATTGTGAAGATCCAGTTTTTAGCATTTAAACTCATGCTGTCACACATATGCTCCACTATCTCTTCTGACGAAAGAGACCAAACGCACCTTGCAATAATACAATTAATTAAAGCATGTTTCCAGCTGTCCTCCACTGGGCAGAATGGACAGGTCGGGGTTGAGGCCATATGTCGATGATGCAAAATGTTTGAAGTTGGTACCGAGTCCTTGCACAATCTCCATACAAAAATTTTCAGTTTCAAGGGAACCTTGATGTTCCACAAAGACACCCACGCCTTCTTCTCCTGTTCGTATGCTGAAGAGCCTCCATTACCAGCCAATAAATTTTCCCTTTGGGTTTTGACATTGAAGAGCATCTTGTAAACCGAGCTGACTGAAAACTTGCCTCGACGGTCTTCTCCCCAAGCCCAAAAATCATCTATTCTCTTCGTACACAGTGGGATAGATAATATGACATTCACGTCAATTGGAAGAAAAACTCTTCTTAACTCCTCCTCCTTCCAAGTACTTGTAGCTGCATTTATAAGTTTAGAAACTAGTTGTGGTGGGTTTGCCACAAGGGAACAAATCGGCCTCATCATGCCCGTTCTGGGCAACCAATTTTCTGTCCATATATTGGTATTTTTGCCCGTTCCAATGCGCTTAATGATGCCCTATGCAACAGCATTTCGTCCATCGATAATAGCCCTCCAAATCTGTGACGGATGGGTTCCCAGTTCAGAATTTAATAAAGAGTTCGATGGGAAGTATACAACCTTTAGTATCCTTGCACTCAATGTCGCAGGCCCCTCAACCAAGCGCCATGCTTGTCTTGCAAGGAGGGATAGGTTGAATAATTCTATGTCTCGAAATCCTAATCCTCCCAAAGATTTTGGTTTAGTGCATACATCCCACGAAACCCAGCATGGCTTCCTTTTACCCCTCTTGCTTCCCCACCAGAATTGGCGGATCATTGACGTCACATTCTCACAAATGCCACGCGGCAGCCTGAAGCATGCCATAGAATAAACCGGAATAGCTTGGGCGACTGCTTTTATCAATACTTCCTTACCCGCATAAGATAATAACTTCTCCATCCATCCTTTTATCTTTTCCCACACTCTGTCCCTCAAATATTTGAAGGTTCCGTTCCTCGAGTGCCCTACATCAGTGGGCATGCCAAGATACCTCTCACTCAATTGTTCATTGAGCACATCAAGCGAGTTTTTTATGCCATCGCGAACAGATTGAGGGCATCCCTTACTGAAAAATTGATGATTTTGCATTGTTCACTCGCTGTCCAGAAGCATTGCAATAGGTAGTCAACATGTTTGACACTGTAGTCGCCCCCTCATTACTCGCTTTGAATAGCAGCAGGCTATCATCAGCAAAGAGAAGATGGTTAACAACCGGAGCTGTCGAAGCCACCTGTACTCCCACGAAATGCGATGACTGAGTTTCAGATTTCAAAAGGCACGAAAGGCCCTCCGCTGCAATCAAAAAGAGGTAAGGGGAGATTGGATCTCCCTGTCGAGTACCCCTGGTAGGTTTGAACTGATCCAGTTTCTCTCCATTAAAAAGTACTGAAAACGATACTGACTTGATCATGCCCATGACAATTCCAATCCAAGATCTTGCAAAGCCAAGTTTAATCATAATTGCCTCCAGGTACGACCACTCTAGCCTGTCATAAGCTTTCATCATGTCCAGCTTCAAAGCACAATGACTGTTGGATTTGGATTTGCTCCTCTTCATGAAATGCAGGCATTCATAGGCACATATAATATTGTCCGTGGTCAATCTTCCAGGAACGAAAGCAGATTGTTCCTCAGAAATAATGTCAGGCAAAATTTGCTTTAACCTATTCGCCACCACCTTGGAAGCAATTTTATACAAAACATGTGCGGGGAAGCCATCTAGTCCAGGCGACTTTGTGGGAAACATTTGAAAAAGCGCCACTTTCACCTCTTCACTCGTGTAGGGAGCACAGAGAGTGACGTTCATGTCATTCGTGACTTTCCGAGGCACATGTGCTAGCACTGCCTCCAGATTCGTTACTCCCTCTAATGTGTAAAGATCTTTGTAGAAATTGGAAACAAGAATTTTCAGCTCTGCCGGATCGTCTATCGTGACGCCCAAAGCATTGGACAGAGACTTGATCATGTTTTTCTTTCTTCTTATGCTGGCCCTCATATGAAAAAACTTTGTATTCTTGTCTCCCGCTGCTAACCATTCGATTCTCGACCTTTGTCGCCAGAGTATTTCCTCTCTGTGATACAACTCCACAAGCCGCTCATGAATCTTTTGCTCGACGTGGCTCGGACCAGTGCGTAGAGGATTATCTCTTAATCTTCCAAGCTCGCATTTTAAGTTTTTTATTTCAGTCCGCACTGAACCAAAAGTGTGTTTATCCCATCGACTCAGGCTTTGTGACAGCGCAAGGAGATTCTGTTTTACATCCTCCACCCGACCACTAGGGTGCTCCGGGGACCAGGCAGCCTAGATTTCATCCCTCAGACCATCATGAGACTCCCAAGCTACCTCATATCGAAAGATTTTACTAGTAGCTTTTGGCTGCAAGGGAGCACTGTTGAGTTCAAGGTGTATTGGACAGTGATCAGAGGTGGCCGCCACCAGATGTGACAAGCTAGCATTAGGGAACATGGTACTCCACTCAGCCGATGCTAGCACACGATCCAACCTTACTCTAGTGAATGTACCACCAGTTACCTTTGTTGGGGAACGTAGCAGAAATTCAAAATTTTCCTACATGTCACCAAGATCTATCTATGGAGAAACCAGCAACGAGGGGAAGGAGAGTGCATCTACATACCCTTGTAGATCGCTACGCGGAAGCGTTCAAGAGAACGGGGTTGATGGAGTCGTACTCGTCGTGATCCAAATCACCGATGATCCTAGTGCCGAACGGACGGCACCTCCGTGTTCAACACACGTACAGCCCGGTGACATCTCGTACGCCTTGATCCAGCAAGGGGAGAAGGAGAGGTTGGGGAAGACTCCATCCAGCAGCAGCACGACGGCGTGGTGGTGGTGGAGGAGCGTGGTACTCCAGCAGGGCTTCGCCAAGCACTGCAAGAGACGAGGAGGGAGAGGGGTAGGGCTGCGCCAAGAAGAAGAGGAACTCGTGTGTGTTGGGCAGCCCAAACCTCAAGTATATATAGGGGGAGGGGAGGGGCTGCGCCCCCACCTAGGGTTCCCTCCCTAGGGGTGGCGGCAGCCCCCAGATCCCATCTGGGTGGCGGCCAAGTGGAGGGGAGAGGGAGGCGCACCAGGCATGGGCCCTAAGGCCCATCTGCCCTTAGGGTTTGCCCCCCTCCTCCCCTTAGGCGCCTTGGGCCCTTGTGGAGGGGCGCACCAGCCCACCTGGGGCTGGTCCCCTCCCACACTTGGCCCATGCAGCCCACCGGGGCTTGTGGCCCCACTTTGTGGACCCCCGGGACCCTCCCGGTGGTCCCGGTACGTTACCGATAAAACCCGAAACTTTTCTGATGACCAAAACAGGACTTCCCATATATAAATCTTTACCTCTGGACCATTCCGGAACTCCTTATGACGTCCGGGATCTCATCCGGGACTCCGAACAACATTCAGTAACCACGTATATCTATTCCCTATAACCCTAGCGTCATCGAACCTTAAGTGTGTAGACCCTACGTGTTCGGGAACCATGCAGACATGACCGAGATAACTCTTCGGTCAATAACCAATAGCAGGATCTGGATACCCATGTTGGCTCCCACATGTTCCACGATGATCTCATCGGATGAACCACGATGTCAAGGACTTAATCAATCCCGTATACAATTCCCTTTGTTTAGCAGTACGATACTTGCCCGAGATTCGATCGTCGGTATCCCGATACCTTGTTCAATCTCGTTACCGGCAAGTCTCTTTACTCGTTCCGTAACACATCATCCCGTGATCAACTCCTTGATCACATTGTGCACATTATGATGATGTCCTACCGAGTGGGCCCAGAGATACCTCTCCGTTTACACGGAGTGACAAATCCCAGTCTCGATTCGTGCCAACCCAACAGACACTTTCGGAGGTACCTGTAGTGTACCTTTATAGCCACCTAGTTACGTTGTGATGCTTGGCACACCCAAAGCATTCCTACGGTATCCGGGAGTTGCACAATCTCATGGTCTAAGGAAATGATACTTGACATTAGAAAAGCTTTAGCATACGAACTACATGATCTTGTGCTAGGCTTAGGTTTGGGTCTTGTCCATCACATCATTCTCCTAATGATGTGATCCCGTTATCAACGACATCCAATGTCCATGGTCAGGAAACCGTAACCATCTATTGATTAACGAGCCAGTCAACTAGAGGCTTACTAGGGACATGGTGTTGTCTATGTATCCACACATGTATCTGAGTTTCCTATCAATACAATTCTAGCATGGATAATAAACGATTATCGTGAACAAGGAAATATAATAATAACTAATTTATTATTGCCTCTAGGGCGTATTTCCAACAGTCTCCCACTTGCACTAGAGTCAATAATCCAGTTCACATTGCTATGTGATTAACACTCAAGGTCACATCCCCATGTGACTAACACCCAAAGAGTTTACTAGAGTCAATAATCTAGTTCACATTACCATGTGATTAACACTCGATGAGTTCTGGGTTTGATCATGTTATGCTTGTGAGAGATGTTATAGTCAACGGGTCTGAATCTTTCAGATCCGTGTGTGGTTTACAAATCTCTATGTCATCTCCCAGATGCAGCTACCACGTTCTATTTGGAGCTATTCCAAATAACTGTTCTACTATATGAATCCAGTTTACTACTCAGAATAATCTGGATTAGTGTTAAAGTTTGCATCGGTGTAACCCTTTACGACGAACTCTTTTACCACCTCCATAATCGAGAAAATTCCTTAGTCCACTAGTTTTTTTTTTGAGAAGCTTAGTCCACTAGTTACTAAGGATAACTTTGACCGATGTCCTATGATCCATTCTTGGATCACTCTTGTACCCCTTGTCTGACTCATGGCAAGGCACACTTCAGGTGCGGTACACAGCATAGCATACTGTAGAGCCTACGTCTAAAGCATAGGGGACGACCTTCGTCCTTTCTCTCTATTCTGCCGCGGTTAGGTTTCGAGTCTTACTCAATGTTCACACCTTATAACACAGCCAAGAACTCCTTCTTTGCCAATCCATTTTGAACTCCTTCAGAATCTTGTCACGGTATGTATTCATTTGAAAGTACTATTAAGCGTTTTGATCTATCCTTATAGATCTTAATGCTCAATACTCAAGTAGCCTAATCCAGGTTTTCCATTGAAAAACACTTTTCAAATAACTCTGCATGCTTTCCAGAAATTTTACATCATTTTCGATCAACAATATGTTAACAACATATACTCATCGGAAATTCTATAGTGCTCCCACTCACTTCTTTGGAAATACAAGTTTCTCATAAACTTTGTATACACCCAAAACTTTGATCATCTCATCAAAGCATACATTCCAACTCCGAGATGCTTACTGCAGTTCTTAGAAGGATTGCTGGAGCTTTGCATACTTGTTAGCATCTTTCAGGATTGACAAAACCTTCCGGTTGTATCACATACAACCTTTCTTCAAGAAAATCTTCGAGGAAACAATGGTTTTTGACATCCTATCTGCAAGATTTCATAAATAATGCAGTAATCGCTAATATAATTCCAACAGACTCTTAGCATCGCTACGAGTGAGAAAGTCTCATCGTAGTCAACTCCTTGAACTTGTCCGGAAACATCTTAACGACAAGCCGAGCTTTCTTAATGGTGACATTTACCATCATTGTCCGTCTTCCTTTTAAAATCCATCTGTACTCAACAGCTTTACTGTCACATCCCTAGCTTCAGGCATTGCTCTAGGTTAGCCTCATGTGAGCATCATGTTTAAATTCAAATGAAATTGAATTGAGGAATTTTCAAAGCCTCAGAAACCTCTAAAAACAACCAACAATTAAATCTTCTCAAATGAGTCCAAGAAAATGTTCCTGTTATTCCATGGAAATATTGGTGAGAGGTAAAATTTAAACCAATATTTTTGGAGTCACAGAGATATTTATTTTGGCCATTTGAATTAATCCAATAACTATTTTCTTTGGATTTATATTTAATATATATTAAATATGACTTCAAATAATTCTGGAAGTTTGTGAGTGGCTTTGTATATATTTTAGCAAACCACATAATAAACTACAGAATTTATTAAAATGGTTTAGTATTTTACTAAACTAAAACAAAACAGAACAAAATAGAAAACAGAAATATAAAACAGAAAGCAGAGAGAGAGAAGGAATCTCACCTGGGCTTACCTGGCGGCCCAAGTGGCCGGCCCAGCCCACCTCCTCCTCCTTTGTCCTCTTCCTCCTCTGCCAGGAGGACGAGCAGAGGCGAGGCGTGGCGCTCGCCGACGCTGCCTCGGCCACCTCCTGCTTCCCCCCCCTAGCCACCTCCTGCTTCCTCCCTGGCCTCCCCAGCGACGCCCGGACGACGCCACGCGCCTCCCCGACCGCCCCTCACTCCCTCCCGAGCTCTCCCCCTCCTCTGTTTCTCTCTCCCTCTCGGACCCGAGCGGAGCCGCCGCCACCGACGAGCACCACCGCAGCCACCGTCTCCCCCTCGACCCCTCGCTGTGCTTGCGAGCTCCGCCACAACCCCCTCCACCTCCTCGTTGAGCTACGGACCTCCCGGACGTGCTGCAACGCCGCCACCATCGCCGTTTCCATCGCCGGCCGCCGAGGATCTTCATCGTCAATTCACCACCATCGTCGCGTCCCCGAGCCGGCTAACCACCCCTACGGCACCGCTGTGAGCTCCCACGCCTCCCCTCCCTCTTTTCCCCTTCGATTGCGCCCTGTAGCCTCGATTCCACCGGAGCCGCGAGCTCGGCTCCGCCGGCGATGTCGCCACCGTCGTTGCAGGTCACCGAACTCGCGTCCGAGCACGACCTCGAGCTCGTGGATCTCCCAGGAGCCCGCCCAGCCTCTCAGCTCGCTCGCTCGCTAAGCGTAGCCCCGTGCCCGTGCTGGCCCGAACTCCGGTCGCCGCCGCGGACCCCGTTCCGGTGAGCTCGAGCCACCTCAGCCCCTGCCGTTTGCACAAATGGATGCGGGCGACTCCCAGCTACGCGTAGCTGCCCTCCGCCGGCCATTTGGTCGCCGGAGGAGGAATTCCGACCCCCTCCGCCGTCTCGGGCTTCACCGGCGACGAGCCGCCGGCGTGTTAGCCTCGGCTGACCAGGGGTTTGACCTCCCCTGGGTCCATGACAGGTGGGCCCGGCCCCTGCTAACTTTGGTTAAGTTAATAACTACTTTTAGTTAAGCCACTGACCCACTGACAGTAGGCCCCACCCCTGGTCAAACCCCAGTCAGCGCTGGGTTTGACCGGGATTAACTCCTGTGACACTGACATATGGGTCCCACAGGTCAGATTTGACCTGGACAACGGCCGTTGACTTGCTGACGTCACTGTGAAGTCATGCTGACGCAGTAATAGGTTTTCTGGATTTAATTTAATTCTGAAATTCCAGAAAATAGCTAAAACTTCAATAAATCATAGAAAATTAACCGTAACTCCAAATTAAATAAATTATATATGAAAAATTATCGGAAAAATTCAAGGAATCCATCTGTACCATTTTCATGCATGTTAGAACAACTTATAACTGCTGTTTAGCACAAATCATTTAAATGGCATTTGAATAATCACATATGGAGTTTGAATTTGAATCTTGTATTCAAACCAACTTCATTTAACCTGTTGCTAGTTGCATTAGCCCAAAACACATTCATTTTGCCATGTCATGATCATGCATCATATTGTGCATTGCATTGATTGTGTTCCTTTCTGTGTTGCCGGTATTTGTCCCCTCTCGATAGACGTGTACCGATGATGTGATCGTTGACACTGATGAAGACTCAATGTTATCTTCAGAAGTGCCAGGCAAGCAAAATCCCCTTGTTCATTCCGATACAATCCTACTCTCTCGCTCCTGCTCTCTTTTACTGCATTAGGACAACACCGATTCATCTGTTACTTGCTGCGGTAGCTGAACCCCTTTATCCTTTGCATGACCTGTCATTCCACAGTAAATAGATGAAACCCACTAGTATGAGTAGGAGTTGTTTGAGCCCTGTTGTGTCTACTCATTCATGCTTGTTTGTCATGCCTGCTACTGCTTAGAGTTGAGTCAGGTCTGATTCATCGGGGATGAATCAGAGGCGTGTGAACATGTCCTACTGTGTGTGAGCTAAGTGTGTGAACACGATTTGGTAAAGGTAGCGGTGAGAGGCCATGTAGGAGTACATGGTGGGTTGTCTCATTGTAGCCGTCCTCAGGAACTGAGTTCTGTGTTTGTGATCCATGATTCAGTTACTACCATACATTGGGCCCTGAAATATGACCCCGCTCGACTTCTTATTCACCCTTGTCCTCTGTCCAGGAGTTGCAAGTAGTTTCTGGTGTTTGTAGTATGCTGGAGGCCGTGGACAGCGCTGACCGTAGGGGTGGGCTGTGATGCGGTAGGCACGTGGCCGGGTAAACCGGGCGCCCGTTTGGTGTCACGGAACCCTGTTCACATCGTTTGGGGCTGTGAGCGAAACTCCGGCCGGATCTCCTCATGGATGGAACCCGAATAGGCGATAAACCTGGACTAGAGACTTGAGTGTTTAGGTAGGTCGTGGTCTACACCCACGTCGGCTTTCGCTTGAAGTCTGCCGAGCACATGTCGTGTGCAGACGCTAAGTGGTGGAAACATGTATGAAGAAGTACACCCCTGCAGGGTTAACATCATCTATTCGAATAGCCGTGTCCGCGGAAAAGGACTTCTGGGTTGCTTATATCAGTTCATAGACAAGTGAAAGTGGATACTCTAAAATACGCAAGATAAGCGTGAGTGCTATGGATGGCGTTCTCGTAGGGAGACGGGAGCGATTCCATAGTGGTGTATTGATATGGGGAATATGTGGACTCGTGTGCGCCACCTCAAAAGAGTTACTTGCAGTCGTAGTTCAGGATAGCCACCGAGTCAAAGCTGGCTTGCTGCAGTTAAACCCCACCATCCCCTTTGTTGATAATGAAGCATATGTAGTTAGTTCTGATGTAAGTCTTGCTGGGTACATTTGTACTCACGTTTGCCTATTTATGTTTTTGCAGAGAGACTTCGGTCTCGCTAGTAGTTCCGCGTGGACTTCGACGTTTAGCTTGTTACCTCAGCTACGATCTTGTGCCCTCGGCAGGATCTGGTAGATAGTCAGGCTTCTCAGCCTTTTTCATTTATAGATGTCTGTACTCAGACATGATAGCTTCCGCTTGTGCTTTGACTTGTATGCTCTGAGTGTTGGGTCATGAGACCCATGTTTGTAATATCTCGCTCCTCGGAGCCTATTGAATAAACTACTTGAGTCGTAGAGTCATTTTGTGATGCCATGTTGTAATTGCACATATCGAGCATATTGTGTGTATGTTATTGAAATGCTTGGTATGTGTGGGATCTGACCATCTAGTTGTTTATCTTTAGTAGCCTCTCTTACCGGGAAATGTCTCCTAGTGTTTCCACTGAGCCATGGTAGCTTGCTACTGCTCCGGAACACTTAGGCTGGCCGGCATGTGTCCTTCTTCGTTCCTGTGTCTGTCCCTTCGGGGAAATGTCTCGTGATGAATACCGGAGTCCTGTTAGCCCGCTACAGCCCGGTTCACCGGAGTCCTGCTAGCCCAGTGCTACAGCCTGGATTCACTCGCTGATGACCGACACGTTCGATGCTGGGTCATGGATGCCTGTCCCTGTAAGTCTGTGCCACTTTGGGTTTACGACTAGCCATGTCAGCCCGGGCTCCTTATCATATGGATGCTAGCGACACTGTCATATACGTGTGCCAAAAGGCGCAAACGGTCCCGGGCAAAGGTAAGGCGACACCCGTGGGAATACCGTGCGTGAGGCCGCAAAGTGATATGAGGTGTTACATGCTAGATCGATGTGGCATTGAGTCGGGGTCCTGACAGCGTTGGTATCAGAGCTTGACTGCCTGTAGGATTACCAAGCCAAACTGGTCGAAGTTGAGTCTAGAAATTCTTTAGTTATATAAGGGAATTGATTGTGGGATGGAACGTAAGGCTCTTTTTACTCCTTATACCTCATGCCTTCTGATCTGAGTCATCATCTTCTCTTCTACGGGGATTAAGAACTAGGCTATCTCTTCTTTCTATCAGGATCACGTGTTACTAATCCGAAGACTTATAAGATTGTTGGATTTAAGCTCAGTTCAGTTCCTACTACTTCCGTATGTTAATTGTTGATCTCGAAACCTTGATATCGTGCTTCTGAGTGGTTATGCCACCATTTTTGTGAATGTCTCAAATCTTTTTGAGCATTTACAGCCGTTATGCTGTCCGAGTCATTTCAGGTTTCTAAATAGTCTGATGCAATTGCAAAATCCTTTCCCTCTGGTTTCAATGCTCCTTTATGCCAGCTCAATCACACTAATTGTTGAGTCGAGGTACTCTACTGCCTCGGCCTTTATGTTGGAGTTATTACTATGACCCTAGGTGTCTTAGGGGATCATCTAGTAATTTAGCCATGATTTGTGTTCCCAGTGTGATGATTCTGGCCATCATTCTCGAAAGCATCCCGTGATGCTACTTAGTAATAGGTATTCTGTCCCTGGGTTTTTGAACCCGAGATTCACTCTACTTACCTCATGTTGATAGTGTTTGCTAGTTCCTTTAGGATATTAGTAACCTTTGCGATAGTCCTCGAGGTCCGTGGTATATCGTTCTTCCAAATACCATGAACCATTATGGCAGAAGTTTGTTGGATCAAAAGATCACAACAGGCCCTCTAGGAGTTCTCCATGCTATATTGTGACTCTGCCAGTTCTACTTTTCTGCATGGGTCATCCGGAAGAAATATGTTGAACTTGGTTCGACATACTAATTTATGCATCCACAACTCAGAAAATTATATGTTCCTTTGAGTTGTTCTCTTTAGTTGCATTCTGACCCTCGTCTATCAATCGATAGTCAAGAGTATGCATGCATTCGTTTATGATGCCTATTACCCTTGTGGTACGTCAAGCCATTCTGTCCTGAATGACTTGGAGAAACAAACTCCAGTACCTCATCCATATCTAGGATTGGGTCAAAGTAGTTGTGTTCCGCAGATCAAGTTACAATCCAGCTTCTGGTCTGCTCTACCCTGAAGTATTACCTTCTTTATGACAGGAATTTCATGAGAATTGCACCACCTTTTGTGAATTCTTGACATAGTGATACTTCTCGCCATCCTTTTTCATTCCTCGGTTCCGTGTTGATGCAACCGGAATACCGACAAATGAATTGTGATGTGTGAAATCAATACTCCTAGCAACCTTGTTGCTTGGTAGTTAATGGACAATAATTTCATTCTTAGCGTGTTGGCTTTGAATCATCATTCTAAGGTTGATCATGCTACCTAGTCCTTATTTCCTGGTGCACTCTTGATTGATGAGTTAGGATTTGTCAAGTCCTCGCTCATTTGATCATATCATCTTGCCCTGAAAAGCAAGATTGTTCTCGAGCTTAGTAACATATCGGTGGTTCGTGATTTTCCGAAGATCTTCTCGGAAGTACTACCAGGTCGTCACCTGACCGTTATGTTGAGCCCGTGATCAAGTTGGTTTCTTATGAACCACCTTCTTTCCAAGAATCGGTGTTAGATATCCCTGAGCTAGTTGGTTAAGCTGGACAACAACTTGGAGAGTTGGAAGATAAAAACTTGTCTGACTTAGTTCGTTCCAAAGGGATATTCTTGTGTAGTGTGTGTTGAAGAAAGATGATATCTTCATCGATTGGTCCCTGTGATCAGTTGCTGGACCTATTGTCTTATCAATCCCTTGATTTGAGTGTGGGCTATCGTCAAATCAAATCAGTACCAACGATGCTCGTAATGTTGTCCTACTCGTGGTTGATCCCTCGAGCATACACCATTACATCTTTGGTCTGACCAATACTATCACCGTGTTCACATGATGGTGGAAGTCCAGTGATATGGAAATTCCGATGAGTTGCTGTTGAGCCCATCAGTAGCATTTTGTTCCCCCCCCCATGAATCATGTTGAACATCAACCTAGTGTTGGAAACTTGTGTAAGCATTTCTTCGTGTTTCGTTCATGAAGCATATGTTCGAATGAAAGTAGTGATTTTCCCTAATTCATGTGCATATGATGCAAGTTGCCGCCATGAATTTGAGGAAGATTGTTTTGTTTCCCTGGAATCATTCCAAATTAGTCATGCACACGTGCGAAGTATTCTGTGGTCTGGAGACTTGCAACCTTCATTCCATATGTGTCCCGAGCACACCAAGCCACTGATTGATTTGTTCAAGGGGAAGAAGTTCCTTCATAAGAGCTAATCATATGACTTATGCAAGGACTTCGTTATCCACGGTGATGGTTCCCAACCAGAACTCGGTAGTGTTTTATTGTAAGACTACCACGTGGTCATGCTTGTCCGGGACAACGTGTTCACATGTTTGTAGCAGAACCAGCTCATGTTTTGGAGCTTGCTATCGTAGTTCATTTCCCGAGAATCTCGCAACGTCATCTCGTCGAATTGTGTTGCAAACTTTCATTTTTCTTCCTAGACTCGATGAGTCTGGAATATCCTGACACCAACCAGATCTGAATCTCAGGCAGATATGATGGTTTGGAACATTTCCCAAGAACTATAATATTGGTCCCTTGATAACCGGTAAAGTGGATGTCGTGGCCAGCACCACCCAGCCGAAGGACCTATTATTGTGGTATCTTGATTGAAGCAGTTGGCCACCTTCCCATAAGGACTTCGTAGGATTTACTCTCTAGTTGCCCCTATGGATCTTTGTGTTTCCGAAGTCCGACCTTTTTACTTGATGTTCTAGATATCAAACCATATCTATGGGTGGGTTACACTAGCACATCAAGGAGAACATTAGAAGCGGAGTGCTAAATGTCTCTCGGTCGATCATCCAGATTTTGTTCCTTGGCCTCGCTAAGGTGTAATCTGAGAAGGTGTTATCTTCCTTTGCATCTGCATCCTCCATCACCATTCATCATGGTAGTAAGTTGTGTTACCGGACCCTTGACACGGATGTTGGTAAAACCTTGATGAATGTGGAAATGCTTAAGTTCTTGAGAGCACGCACAAGCGCTACGTCTTATCATCGGCACTAGCTGGGATTGCCCCAGATTCTTCGGTTATGCTATAACCACTCCAACAGTGAATTCACTCTCTATTGTTGGGTTCTTCCCCAGTTACCAGAATCATTCCCAGCATTTGCATTTTGTTCCCAGCTTGCACCGCCAATGTGCCATTCTACCATGGGTCTCTTCCATCTCCGGTGATAAGGAAATTCATCCATTACGTTGTCTTCAACAAGGTAATCCACATCATCCAAGTCCGAGTATGCCATTCTACCGATCCCCTCCAAACGATCGGTGTGAATTGCCTTATGCTGGTATGAAGAGTTTCAATGATCTTTGAATCAAAGGTAATTCTTTTTGCCACTTAAGATAATACCCTACGATCACCCTCCTCCAGGATGTTTCGTCGTGGTATCATGGCAATTCAACTCCTCGCTACGTTAACAATCGTTTGCCACCTTCTTAGGTATGAAATTGTTGTCTACCTAGCGAACCTTCGTCATCTGTTCCACTCCATCCCTCTAGAGGTGTGCTTCATCTCTCAGCTCGAGAGATATTGTTATGTCTCATTCCGTGAGTTGTTCGATCTTCGAGAAGATCGACCCTTCTAGAGTCTCCTTCTTCCCTCCATGTCATGTTGACAGGATTTCTCAGAGCAAGACGACAAGACAAAGATGGTGAACAAATCAACGTTCAACTGAAGTGCACCCTGGATCGTGAAGATTGTACTAGTTTGCGTTTCCCCTTCATCCTACCCTACGCTTGAATCTCGAGACGAGATTCTTGTTTAGTGGGGGTGAGTTGTCACATCCCTAGCTTCAGGCATTGCTCTAGGTTAGCCTCATGTGAGCATCATGTTTAAATTCAAATGAAATTGAATTGAGGAATTTTCAAAGCCTCAGAAACCTCTAAAAACAACCAACAATTAAATCTTCTCAAATGAGTCCAAGAAAATGTTCCTGTTATTCCATGGAAATATTGGTGAGAGGTAAAATTTAAACCAATATTTTTGGAGTCACAGAGATATTTATTTTGGCCATTTGAATTAATCCAATAACTATTTTCTTTGGATTTATATTTAATATATATTAAATATGACTCCAAATAATTCTGGAAGTTTGTGAGTGGCTTTGTATATATTTTAGCAAACCACATAATAAACTACAGAATTTATTAAAATGGTTTAGTATTTTACTAAACTAAAACAAAACAGAACAAAATAGAAAACAGAAATATAAAACAGAAAGCAGAGAGAGAGAAGGAATCTCACCTGGGCTTACCTGGCGGCCCAAGTGGCCGGCCCAGCCCACCTCCTCCTCCTTTGTCCTCTTCCTCCTCTGCCAGGAGGACGAGCAGAGGCGAGGCGTGGCGCTCGCCGACGCTGCCTCGGCCACCTCCTGCTTCCCCCCCCTAGCCACCTCCTGCTTCCTCCCTGGCCTCCCCAGCGACGCCCGGACGACGCCACGCGCCTCCCCGACCGCCCCTCACTCCCTCCCGAGCTCTCCCCCTCCTCTGTTTCTCTCTCCCTCTCGGACCCGAGCGGAGCCGCCGCCACCGACGAGCACCACCGCAGCCACCGTCTCCCCCTCGACCCCTCGCTGTGCTTGCGAGCTCCGCCACAACCCCCTCCACCTCCTCGTTGAGCTACGGACCTCCCGGACGTGCTGCAACGCCGCCACCATCGCCGTTTCCATCGCCGGCCGCCGAGGATCTTCATCGTCAATTCACCACCATCGTCGCGTCCCCGAGCCGGCTAACCACCCCTACGGCACCGCTGTGAGCTCCCACGCCTCCCCTCCCTCTTTTCCCCTTCGATTGCGCCCTGTAGCCTCGATTCCACCGGAGCCGCGAGCTCGGCTCCGCCGGCGATGTCGCCGCCGTCGTTGCAGGTCACCGAACTCGCGTCCGAGCACGACCTCGAGCTCGTGGATCTCCCAGGAGCCCGCCCAGCCTCTCAGCTCGCTCGCTCGCTAAGCGTAGCCCCGTGCCCGTGCTGGCCCGAACTCCGGTCGCCGCCGCGGACCCCGTTCCGGTGAGCTCGAGCCACCTCAGCCCCTGCCGTTTGCACAAATGGATGCGGGCGACTCCCAGCTACGCGTAGCTGCCCTCCGCCGGCCATTTGGTCGCCGGAGGAGGAATTCCGACCCCCTCCGCCGTCTCGGGCTTCACCGGCGACGAGCCGCCGGCGTGTTAGCCTCGGCTGACCAGGGGTTTGACCTCCCCTAGGTCCATGACAGGTGGGCCCGGCCCCTGCTAACTTTGGTTAAGTTAATAACTACTTTTAGTTAAGCCACTGACCCACTGACAGTAGGCCCCACCCCTGGTCAAACCCCAGTCAGCGCTGGGTTTGACCGGGATTAACTCCTGTGACACTGACATATGGGTCCCACAGGTCAGATTTGACCTGGACAACGGCCGTTGACTTGCTGACGTCACTGTGAAGTCATGCTGACGCAGTAATAGGTTTTCTGGATTTAATTTAATTCTGAAATTCCAGAAAATAGCTAAAACTTCAATAAATCATAGAAAATTAACCGTAACTCCAAATTAAATAATTTATATATGAAAAATTATCAGAAAAATTCAAGGAATCCATCTGTACCATTTTCATGCATGTTAGAACAACTTATAACTGCTGTTTAGCACAAATCAATTAAATGGCATTTGAATAATCACATATGGAGTTTGAATTTGAATCTTGTATTCAAACCAACTTCATTTAATCTGTTGCTAGTTGCATTAGCCCAAAACACATTCATTTTGCCATGTCATGATCATGCATCATATTGTGCATTGCATTGATTGTGTTCCTTTCTGTGTTGCCGGTATTTGTCCCCTCTCGATAGACGTGTACCGATGATGTGATCGTTGACACTGATGAAGACTCAATGTTATCTTCAGAAGTGCCAGGCAAGCAAAACCCCCTTGTTCATTCCGATACAATCCTACTCTCTCGCTCCTGCTCTCTTTTACTGCATTAGGACAACACCGATTCATCTGTTACTTGCTGCGGTAGCTGAACCCCTTTATCCTTTGCATGACCTGTCATTGCCACAGTAAATAGATGAAACCCACTAGCATGAGTAGGAGTTGTTTGAGCCCTGTTGTGCCTACTCATTCATGCTTGTTTGTCATGCCTGCTACTGCTTAGAGTTGAGTCAGGTCTGATTCATCGGGGATGAATCAGAGGCGTGTGAACATGTCCTACTGTGTGTGAGCTAAGTGTGTGAACACGATTTGGTAAAGGTAGCGGTGAGAGGCCATGTAGGAGTACATGGTGGGTTGTCTCATTGAAGCCGTCCTCAGGAACTGAGTTCTGTGTTTGTGATCCATGATTCAGCTACTACCATACATTGGGCCCTGAAATATGACCCCGCTCGACTTCTTATTCACCCTTGTCCTCTGTCCAGGAGTTGCAAGTAGTTTCTGGTGTTTGTAGTATGCTGGAGGCCGTGGACAGCGCTGACCGTAGGGGTGGGCTGTGATGCGGTAGGCACGTGGCCGGGTAAACCGGGCGCCCGTTTGGTGTCACGGAACCCTGTTCACATCGTTTGGGGCTGTGAGCGAAACTCCGGCCGGATCTCCTCATGGATGGAACCCGAATAGGCGATAAACCTGGACTAGAGACTTGAGTGTTTAGGTAGGTCGTGGTCTACACCCACGTCGGCTTTCGCTTGAAGTCTGCCGAGCACATGTCGTGTGCAGACGCTAAGTGGTGGAAACATGTATGAAGAAGTACACCCCTGCAGGGTTAACATCATCTATTCGAATAGCCGTGTCCGCGGAAAAGGACTTCTGGGTTGCTTATATCAGTTCATAGACAAGTGAAAGTGGATACTCTAAAATACGCAAGATAAGCGTGAGTGCTATGGATGGCGTTCTCGTAGGGAGACGGGAGCGATTCCATAGTGGTGTATTGATATGGGGAATATGTGGACTCGTGTGCGCCACCTCAAAAGAGTTACTTGCAGTCGTAGTTCAGGATAGCCACCGAGTCAAAGCTGGCTTGCTGCAGTTAAACCCCACCATCCCCTTTGTTGATAATGAAGCATATGTAGTTAGTTCTGATGTAAGTCTTGCTGGGTACATTTGTACTCACGTTTGCCTATTTATGTTTTTGCAGAGAGACTTCGGTCTCGCTAGTAGTTCCGCGTGGACTTCGACGTTTAGCTTGTTACCTCAGCTACGATCTTGTGCCCTCGGCAGGATCTGGTAGATAGTCAGGCTTCTCAGCCTTTTTCATTTATAGATGTCTGTACTCAGACATGATAGCTTCCGCTTGTGCTTTGACTTGTATGCTCTGAGTGTTGGGTCATGAGACCCATGTTTGTAATATCTCGCTCCTCGGAGCCTATTGAATAAACTACTTGAGTCGTAGAGTCATTTTGTGATGCCATGTTGTAATTGCACATATCGAGCATATTGTGTGTATGTTATTGAAATGCTTGGTATGTGTGGGATCTGACCATCTAGTTGTTTATCTTTAGTAGCCTCTCTTACCGGGAAATGTCTCCTAGTGTTTCCACTGAGCCATGGTAGCTTGCTACTGCTCCGGAACACTTAGGCTGGCCGGCATGTGTCCTTCTTCGTTCCTGTGTCTGTCCCTTCGGGGAAATGTCTCGTGATGAATACCGGAGTCCTGTTAGCCTGCTACAGCCCGGTTCACCGGAGTCCTGCTAGCCCAGTGCTACAGCCTGGATTCACTCGCTGATGACCGACACGTTCGATGCTGGGTCATGGATGCCTGTCCCTGTAAGTTTGTGCCACTTTGGGTTTACGACTAGCCATGTCAGCCCGGGCTCCTTATCATATGGATGCTAGCGACACTGTCATATACGTGTGCCAAAAGGCGCAAACGGTCCCGGGCAAAGGTAAGGCGACACCCGTGGGAATACCGTGCGTGAGGCCGCAAAGTGATATGAGGTGTTACATGCTAGATCGATGTGGCATTGAGTCGGGGTCCTGACATTTACGACCATCGAGCCATTCTGCCAAAGTCTACACTTTGTTTTCATACATGGATCCTCTCTCGGATTTTATGGCCTCGAGCCATTTATCGGAATCCGGGCCCACCATCGCTTCTCCATAGCTCGTAGGTTCATTGTTGTCTAGCAACATGACTTCCAAGACAGGATTACGTACCACTCTGAAGTAGTACGCATCCTTGTCGTCCTACGAGGTTTGGTAGTGACTTGATCTGAAGTTTCATGATCACTATCATAAGCTTCCACTTCAATTGGTGTAGGTGGCACATGAACAACTCCCTATGCCCTGCCACACACTACTTGAAGAGACGGTTCAATAACCTCATCAAGTCTCCATCATCCCCCACTCAATTCTTTCGAGAGAAACTTTTCCTCGAGAAAGGACCCGATTCTAGAAACAATCCCTTATTGCTTTCGAATCTGAGACAGGAGGTATACCCAACTGTTTTGGGTGTCCTATGAAGATGCATTTATCCGCTTTGGGTTCGAGCTTATCAGCCTGAAACTTTTTCACATAAGCGTCGCAGCCCCAAACTTTTAAGAAATGACAGCTTAGGTTTCTCTAAACCATAGTTCATACGGTGTCATCTCATCGGAATTACGTGGTGCCCTATTTAAAGTGAATGTGGTTGTCTCTAATGCGTAACCCATAAACTATCATGGTAATTCGATAAGAGACATCATGGTATGCATCATATCCAATAGGGTGCAGTTATGATGTTCGGACACACCATCACACTATGGTGTTCCAGGCTGTATTAGTTGTGAAACAATTTCCACAATGTCTTAATTCTGTGCCAAACTCGTAGTTCAGATATTCATCTCTACGATCATATCATAGATCTTTTATCCTCTTGTCACGACGATCTTTCAACTTCACCCTGAAATTACTTGAACCTTTCAATAATTCAGACTCGTGATTCATCAAGTAAATATACTCAACATCTACTCAAATCATCTGTGAAGTAAGAACATAACGATATCCACTACACGCCTCAGCACTCATTGGACTGCACACATCAAAATGTATTACTTCCAACAAGTTGCTTTCTAGTTCCATTTTACTGAAAACGAGGCTTTTAGTCATCTTGCCCATGTGGTATGATTTGCATGTCTCAAGTGATTCAAAATCAAGTGAGTCCAAACGGTCCATTTGCATGGAGTTTCTTCATGCATATACATCAATAGACATGGTTCGCATGTCTCAAACTTTTCAAAAATGAGTGAGTCCAAAGATCCATCAACATGGAGCTTCTTCATGCATTTTATACCAATATGACTCAAATTGCAGTGCCACATTTGTGTGGTACTATCATTACTATCTTATACCTTTGGCATGAAATGTGTATCACTACGATTGGGATGGTATTACTCAAAGAAGCAGAGTAACCATTATTCTCCTTAAATGAATAATTGTATCGCGATAGACATAATCCAATCATGTCTATGCTCAACGCAAACACCCAATAACAATTATTTAGGTTTTAATACCAATCTCGATGGTAGAGGGAGCGTACGATATTTGATCAACCTTGGAAATACTTCCAACACATATCGTCATCTCACCTTTTAGCTAGTCTCTGTTTATTCCGTAGCCTTTTGTTTCGAGTTACTAACACTTAGCAACTGAACCGGTATCTAATACCCTGGTGCTACTAGGAGTACTAGTAAAGTACACATTATAATGCATATCCAATATACTTCTGTCGACCTTGCCAGCCTTCTCATCTACCAAGTATCTAGGGTGGTTCTGCTTTAGTGACTGTTCCCCTTATTACAGAAGCACTTAGTCTCGGGCTTGGGTTCAACTTTGGGTTTCTTCACTAGAACAACAACTGATTTGCCGTTTCATGAAGTATCCCTTCTTGCCCTTGCCCTTCTTGAAACTAGTGGTTTTACTAACCATCAACGATTGATGCTCCCTTTTGATTTCTACTTTTCGCGGTGTCGCGAATAGCTCAAGGATCATATCTATCCCTGATATGTTATAGTTCATCACGAAGCTCTAGTAGATTGGTGGCAGTGACTTTGGAGAACTATCACTATTTCATCTGGAAGATCAACTCCCACTCGATTCAAGCGATTGTTGTACTCAGACAATCTGAGCACAAGCTCAAGATTGAGCTTTTCTCCCTTATTATGCAGGCTAAGAAAATTGTCGGAGGTCTTATACCTCTTGACGTGGGCACGAGCCTGAAATCCCAATTTCAGTCCTTGGAACATCTCATATGTTCTGCGATGTTTCAAAAACGTCTTTGGTGCCTCAATTCTAAACCATTTAGCATTACGCACTGAACTATCATGTAGTCATCAAAACGTGTATGTCAGATGTTCGCAACATCCACAGACGACGTTCGAGGTTCAGCACACTGAGCGGTGCATTAAGGATATAAGCCTTCTACTGTCTGCATAAATGCTACTATCAACTTTCAACTAATTTTTCTCTAGGAACATATCTAAACAGTAGAACTGAAGCGCGAGCTACGACATAATTTGCGAAGACCTTTTGACTATGTTCAGGATAATTAAGTTCATCTTATGAACTCCCACTCAGAGACATCCCTCCAGTCATCTAAGTGATTACATGATCCGAGTCAACTAGGCCGTGTCCGATCATCACGTGAGACGGACTAGTCAACATCGGTGAACATCTTCATGTTGATCGTATCTACCATACGACTCATGCTCGACCTTTCGGTCTCTTGTGTTCCGAGGCCATGTCTGTACATGCTAGGCTCGTCAAGTTAACCTAAGTGTTTCGCATGTGTTCCGAGGCCATGTCTGTACATGCTAGGCTCGTCAACACCCGTTGTATTCGAACATAAGAATCTATCACACCCGATCATCACGTGGTGCTTCGAAACGACGAACTTTCGCAACGGTGCACAGTTAGGGAGAACACTTCTCTTGAAATTATAGTGAGGGATCATCTTATTTAAGCTACCTTCGTTCTAAGCAAATAAGATGTATAAACATGATAAACATCACATGCAATCAAATAGTGACATGACATGGCCAATATCATATTGCTCCTTTTGATCTCCATCTTCGGGGCTCCATGATCATCATCGTCACCGGCATGACACCATGATCTCCATCATCATGATCTCCATCATTGTGTCTCCATGAAGTTGTCTCGCCAACTTATTACTTCTACTACTATGGCTACCGGTTAGCAATGAAGTAAAGTAATTGCATGGCGTTGTTCAATGACACGCAGGTCATACAATAAATAAAGACAACTCCTATGGCTCCTGCCGGTTGTCATACTCATCGACATGCAAGTCGTGATTCCTATTACAAGAACATGATCAATCTCATACATCACATATCATTCATCACATTCTTCTTGGCCATATCACATCACATAGCATACCCTGCAAAAACAAGTTAGACGTCCTCTAATTGTTGTTTGCATGTTTTACGTGGCTGCTATGGGTTTCTAGCAAGAACGTTTCTTACCTACGCAAAAACCACAACGTGATATGCCAATTGCTATTTACCCTTCATAAGGACCCTTTTCATCGAATCCGATCCGACTAAAGTGGGAGAGACAGACACCCGCTAGCCACCTTATGCAACTAGTGCATGTCAGTCGGTGGAACCAGTCTCACGTAAGAGTACGTGTAAGGTCGGTCCGGGCCGCTTCATCCCACAATGTCGCCGAATCAAGATTGGACTAGTAACGGTAAGCATATTGAACAAAATCAACGCCCACAACTACTTTGTGTTCTAATCGTGCATAGAAACTACGCATAGACCTAGCTCATGATGCCACTGTTGGGGAATGTAGCAGAAATTCAAAATTTTCCTACGTGTCACCAAGATCTATCTATGGAGAAACCAGCAACGAGGGGAAGGAGAGTGCATCTACATACCCTTGTAGATCGCTACGCGGAAGCGTTCAAGAGAACAGGGTTGATGGAGTCATACTTGTCGTGATCCAAATCACCGATGATCCTAGTGCCGAACGGACGGCACCTCCGTGTTCAACACACGTACAGCCCGGTGACGTCTCCTACGCCTTGATCCAGCAAGGGGAGAAGGATAGGTTGGGGAAGACTCCATCCAGCAGCAGCACGACGGCGTGGTGGTGGTGGAGGAGCGTGGTACTCCAGCAGGGCTTCGCCAAGCACTACAAGAGACGAGGAGGGAGAGGGGTAGGGCTGCGCCAAGAAGGAGAGGAACTCGTGTGTGTTGGGCAGCCCAAACCTCAAGTATATATAGGGGGAGGGGAGGGGCTGCGCCCCCACCTAGGGTTCCCTCCCTAGGGGTGGCGGCAGCCCCCAGATCCCATCTAGGTGGCGGCCAGGTGGAGGGGAGAGGGAGGCGCACCAGGCATGGGCCCTAAGGCCCATCTGCCCTTAGGGTTTGCCCCCTTCCTCCCCTTAGGCACCTTGGGCCCTTGTGGAGGGGCGCACCAGCCCACCTAGGGCTGGTCCCCTCCCACACTTGGCCCATGCAGCCCTCCGGGGCTTGTGGCCCCACTTTGTGGACCCCCGGGACCCTCCCGGTGGTCCCGGTACGTTACCGATAAAACCCGAAACTTTTCCGATGACCAAAACAGGACTTCCCATATATAAATCTTCACCTCCGGACCATTCCGGAACTCCTCGTGATGTCCGAGATCTCATCCGGGACTCCGAACAACATTCGGTAACCACGTATATCTATTCCCTATAACCCTAGCGTCATCGAACCTTAAGTGTGTAGACCCTACGGGTTCGGGAACCATGCAGACATGACCGAGATAACTCTCCGGTCAATAACCAACAGTGGGATCTGGATACCCATGTTGGCTCCCACATGTTCCACGATGATCTCATCGGATGAACCACGATGTCAAGGACTTAATCAATCCCGTATACAATTCCCTTTGTTTAGCGGTACGATACTTGCCCGAGATTCGATCGTCGGTATCCCGATACCTTGTTCAATCTCATTACCGGCAAGTCTCTTTACTCGTTCCGTAACACATCATCCCGTGATCAACTCCTTGATCACATTGTGCACATTATGATGATGTCCTACCGAGTGGGCCCAGAGATACCTCTCCGTTTACACGGAGTGACAAATCCCAGTATCGATTCGTGCCAACCCAACAGACACTTTCGGAGATACCTGTAGTGTACCTTTATAGCCACCCAGTTACGTTGTGACGTTTGGCACACCCAAAGCATTCCTACGGTATCCGGGAGTTGCACAATCTCATGGTCTAAGGAAATGATACTTGACATTAGAAAAGCTTTAGCATACGAACTACATGATCTTGTGCTAGGCTTAGGTTTGGGTCTTGTCCATCACATCATTCTCCTAATGATGTGATCCCGTTATCAACGACATCCAATGTCCATGGTCAGGAAACCGTAACCATCTATTGATTAACGAGCCAGTCAACTAGAGGCTTACTAGGGACATGGTGTTGTCTATGTATCCACACATGTATCTGAGTTTCCTATCAATACAATTCTAGCATGGATAATATAATAATAACTAATTTATTATTGCCTCTAGGGCATATTTCCAACAACCTTCTTCTCAAAGGTCCAGAATCTACCCTTGAAACCCAAGTCCATCAGCATGCACACATCAACCATGTCCCGGAATGCTTGAATCTGAGCATTACTCCGCTGTCCAACTCCTTCATGTTCGTCCGGACGAAGGACTTCGTTGAAATCGCCTATGCACAGCTAGGGTAGGCTGCTTGAAGAGCTTATGTTTTTTAAAGTGTCCCATGTTTGATGGCGCAAATGAGTTTGAGCCTCTCCATACACTGCCGTCATCCTCCATGGATCCCAGCCAGGGTCAAGAACCTCCACATCCACATTGTAGTCCGAGTAACCTAAAATATTTATTTTTATTGAATTATTCCAGAAGAGGCCTATACCTCCACTCCTACCAACACTATCAATAGCATAGGCATTATCAAAGCCTATAGAAGCTGCTAAACTCTCTACTCTTGTCTTGCCAATCCGAGTTTCTAAAATACAAAGCAAGGCATAGTTCTTTGCTAAATCGCGAAGTTCGCGAACTGTCGAGGCCTTGCCCGCGCCCCGGTAGTTCCAACATATGTAATTCATTGTGCCCGGCGGCGCCCCTCATGGGAGCCCGCCGATGATGCATTTGTTGTTTCAGTTGTGTCATCCTCCCCTTCTCCTTTTTGATGGATCAGCCCCTTCTTTAGCCGTTTTTTGTTCTTGCGTGGTGAGACATAGAGCGGAGGAAGTGGTGGCACCCCCGTTGGATTCTTCTCTGCCAAAACAACAGCCCCACTAGATTCTGATACGTGAGCAACAAGACTAGGGGACGAAAACTGAATATTTTCCTGCAACCCTGTTTTGCTGCTGTTTCTGGTATCTGTATTGTTGGTGGTTTCCTTCATCTCCACCGCGGCCACCTGAGTACTCCCACTAACCGTTGAGCCTTCAGCAGAAGTTGTATGGGCTGCATTCAAAACCGACGCACTATATTCTGCCTTTTCAGATGATGGTACAGGCGCATTATTCAGATTTGCCTCGCTCACTTTTGAAGCGTCCTTCTCATCCCTCACCAACTTCTCATCATGGATGACAGGACCATCCGTCTGGTTCCCATCAACAGGAGCTTCGGCCGTACCTGGTCGTCGATGCTCATACACTCGTGCAGAACCGGGCAATAGCACCGGTTCGTAAGGCCCTTTAGTGCCGGTTTGGTAACCGGCGCTAAAATGTAGGCACTAAAGGCCCCCCCTTTAGTACCGGTTCAGCACGAACCGGTGCTAAAGGGCAACCACGTGGCACGAGCCAGCTTCGGGGGCAGGGAGCCCTTTATTACCGGTTGGTGTCACCAACCGGTATTAAAATGTTGGGGGGGGGGTTTGGGTTTATGATTTCCTTTTCATTTAATTTTGTGTTTTCCATTTAATTAGTTCGTCATTTATTCATCGTGAATGTCTCACACAACTTCCATTAATTAATTCACACATATATACACACATGTATATATATATATGAGTGAATTCCACTTTTTACCCCATATTTATACATTTGTGACACTAATTACCCCTTTGAGTGAAAATTCGTCTAGAATACCCCTTTTGAAATCTTTGGACCCTTGTTTTTTGATGCGTGTCCATCAGGTAAGGTGTGAGGTGACGCCCTGTATCCAAAAACATGTGGACGGCCACAAGGAGTGGAACAGATAAACAAGAGAAGCTTGGACAAGATCGCCAATGATGCCCTCCGATCCTTACAGTTTTTTTTACAAATCAATGACGCAACATGCCGATCCTATCGACCATAAACAGACAAAATGTAAAACTGGGGTAAAACCGTGTTAAAAGTCTCCAAAATCTGACATTTCGATAAAAGTTCCGCTAAATAGGGTAATATGTGTCACAAATGTACAACTACAAGGTAAAAAATGAAATTCACTCTATATATATATATACAATTTCTCCTAATAGGTGCCTTCGGAGCCAGTGGCATTAGCCTAGCTAATTGGTGCCTTCGGAGCACGATAACAATTGGAAGTGGTTCATGGGGGCGGTAGCGGGTAATAGTATTCTCCTTTGGGATCTATGACCTGGTCGAGCAAAAATCCTGCTATTTCCTCTTGAATTGCTTCTATGCGGTCCTGTGCTAGGAGCTTGTCCCGCACCTCTCTGAACTGTTAAGAAGGAGATCAATATGCATGTGTATTATTTGTGTGACTAGATATTGAAAATGATGTAAAAATTGTGAATAGTATTCTGACAATCGATATCGTACCCACTCCTGTCTTTGAGATTTGCTCCTTTCGGACGCCATCATGCGAATGTTCTCGCAAACATATTATGCACATAGATCATTCCCCGGCGCCTGCTTTAGGGCCTTTACGAGAATGGAATTTGATCAGATAATAATTAATCAAGCATGATAATTAAAGAGATGGCAGCTAGCTAGTACTACTTAATTACTTACCTTGGGTCGATACCATTTCAGCTTTTGTTTCCATGCGCCTGGAGTGGCCATGATGAACTTTGCCCAAGCCCTGCCCCGCCGACAAAGAAAATGAATAAATGGGTTATTAAATAGTTTTTATCAGGAAATGACGAACTAATTAAATAGGCCGAAATATAGTTAATAATGATTGAAATTACCTGTTGACTATCCCCTTCACGATGGTGTAGTCACTTGCTTTCTTAAGTAGCGAGTCTAGTACTTCAACTGTTCCTTTATCAACTTTAATGATTAACAAGATCCAGTGAAATCTGCATGCACACACGTTTGCATGTCTTAATTAAGAGGGCATATGTAAGCAAAAACATGTAGCTGGCTAGTAGGGAAAACGGAATTTGTAGTACAAGACAGTGTGACTCACTGGAAGTTGTAAGGAAGTAGTATATCTTCATTGTATTTGAGTTCCTTGAAGAACTGTAGCATGATTTCCTCTACACTTTTTTCGTGATATGGATCTATTTTCCATGTGTATTCATTAATGGTATTTGGGTCAACGAACCCAATGCCATAGCGTCCACCTTTTTTCATTTCATAAATCTTTATCCTGCATAATACCACAGAAAAAAATATAGTGAGGATAATTACAGGTAATGATTGATCAAAATGATCACTACAGCTAGCTTGAGACTTAAATTACAGAAAGAAATCACTTACAGACAATAGCAACTGGCGATAGATTTGTCGAGTGCGTCTTTATTGTATAGCTGAAATAGTTCTAAATACTCAACGGTCACAGCTTTCTCATGGTAGTAATGATCCTTCTTGACATTCACCATGAGAGACTCTCGATTGGAAATCTTGGTAATGTCCATGTACCATTGATGCAATTCATACATTCTTGTTGGGAGCTTCTTGACCTCCTCTGCCTCGACCAAAGGTTGGCCCCGGGCATATTTCCGTTTTATTTCCTCCTCTCTAGTCGGAGACATGGGCTCGATATCGAGGAGTTGTCCAACAGTGATCCCGATCGATTCAGCCTGCGCAATATGCTCCTCGGTTATTACCACATCGCCCACCCCGGGAACGTTAACGGTTTGCCCACAATAATATTGGGCGCGCCTACTCTCATGTGTTGTTGGCATAACAAGCGGGGGGATTGATTGCGCTGCCTATTCTCCCAGCTGGGGAATGGTTTACCGCTCATTTTGCTAGCTGATTTGCTCGAGCTCGAGCTCGCCTCTTTCTGTAGACGTGCTCGATTTAACTTCTTGAGGTGGCGCTCATAGTCTGTGTCAACAAGCTTGGGAGCTGATGGTCTAGCCATACGAATGAAGTGGTCAATCTTTTCCACAGACACTTTCTCCCTTGGCGGCGGTGGCGGTTTCGGTGCAAAATGGGCTTCCACCTCGGCCTTCGATATGGCTACGTTTTCCTCCTCGGACTTGTCGTAAGGCCTCTGCTGAAGAGGCGCGAGGCTTGGACCATATTGAAATCGCTTGCCTCCGCCTGTACCTGTAGTACTACCTCGACTTGTACCGCTACGCACCATAGCTGAGGCGGTTCTCTTCCGTGATTGCTGAGGTGGCGAAGACGGCTGACGTGGCTGAGTTGGAGGAGGAGGAGTGGCCTGAAGCTGTGCCGGACTTGGAGGAGGAGTGGCCTGAAGCTGTGCCGGACTTGGAGGAGGAGTGGCCTGACGCTTTGCCGGACTTGGAGGAGGAGTGGCCTGAAGCTATGCCGGACTTGGAGGAGGAGTGGCCTGACGCGCTGGTGGACTTGGAGGAGCGGGAGTCTGCTGACTCGATGGCGGACTGCGACGAGGAGTCGGATGACGCGGTGTCGGTGGCCTTCGAAAGATGATGCAATCCTTTCTCCATAGGATGATACGATAGTTGGCCTCTCCTAGTGTGTGCTCATCGTCACCTCCAGGAATGTCAAGCTCTAGCCCCGAATATTGGTCCACCACCTCATCAACCAAGACACGAGCATAGCCTGCTGGAATCGGGTTGCAATGGAAGGTTGCCTCGGGGGGATTTGTAAAAGCAAGGGCGTTCGCCACCTTCATGGATATGTTCTTCATTTTGAAGTGTAGCTCGCAGTTAGTGTTCTCCATGATGTCATCCACTGGGTAGCTATCCAGCAATGCGTCGCCCGGGGCGGAACCCACGCTGCTTCTCGGCATGGATGGGACGGTGCTATCCATTGGTAGATCATCCGCTAGCTGCTGAGACCCCCTTTGCTAGCTAAGTGAGTCGATCTGCTCCTGCTGCCGCTGGAATTTGATTGCCAAGTCCGCGTGCGCTGATTCTAGGCCTTGAAGGCGTTCATAGTCTAGCTTCCTCTGCTCCTCCTTCATATTCCTCTTCTTCTCCTCCGCAATCTTCTTTCTTGCACGGGTTCTGTAGTCAGCGTTCCAGTCCGAAAATCCCTCATACCACGGAATAGCGCCCATGCCTCGTGTTCTTTCCGGATGTTTAGGATTTCCTAGGGCACGCATAAGCTCGTCGTTCTCTCTGTTGGGCTCGAACAACCCCGATCGAGCCTCTTCTATTGCAACAAGTAGCTTATCTTCGGCTCCGTCCAGACATGCCTTCTTCGAAACTTTGCATGTCTTCGGGTCCAACTCCCCTCCATGCGCATAGAACCAAGTCCTGCACCTGGGGGGCCAGCTCAATGTTTCTGGAGTGACACATGCATCCAACATCTCTTTCTCAGACTTATCCCACTTAGGCATTCCCACCGCATAGCCACCTAGCCCCAGCTTATGGAACTTATCCTTTTTTGCGGCATTGGCCTTGTTTATTCTGGACCGTTCCTTAGATAATTCCGAATCCTTGAATTTCACGAAATCGTCCCAATGAGCACTTTGCTTCTCTAGTGTTCCCTCTAATACTGGAGTCTTCCTTCCTCCCTTGACGTACTTGGCCCATTCACGAATCTTGTGGTTCTTGAATGCAACCGCCATCTTCCTAAGAGCAGCGTCCTTGACTTTCTCCACATCTGCATCTGTCAAATGATCTGGTAGGGTGAAATGTTCCATGAGCGTTTCCCAAAGCAAAAATGTTTTTGTCTGTCATCGTCAAAAGTAACTCCTGGACGTGGCTTTGCTGGCTCTCTCCATTCTTGAAGGGAGATCGGAAGTTGGTCCTTCACAAGAACTCCGCACTGACAAATGAACTTGTCCGCAATCTTCTTAGGCGCTAATGGTTCGCCATTAGGTCTGATTGCCTCGATATTGTACTTTACGCCCTCCTTCAACTTTTTGTCCGGGCCTCATTTCGTCCTGTTGCCTGAAGATTTGCTCGATCCGGATGGCTGAAAGAAGAAAGATCGATTCGTTAATATATCTTCAAGTCATTTAAAACATGTGATGATCACCAGATGCCTGCTTATATAAATATATATACTCGCCGGTCTTTGTTGTTTCAAGATCAACATTTTCTTCGTCATGTTCATAGTTCATGACTTCATCAATTCGGTCATCGCGATCGAATATCATATCACCCTCCCCAGTGTTGTTTAGATATTTGGAGCCGTCATAATCTTCTTCATTCTGATCATCATCTGGCCCGCGAGGATTGCGTATGATATTGAACAAGGCCTCTTCTCCCTCTTTGCCGGTATTGTCCGCCATAGGTTTTGTTTAACTAATCCAAAAGAAATATATTCAAATTACAATGCATGGATGCAATCAATTAATAAGGAAAAAATGAATCAATCATAGTACATAATAAGCATCATCGAATATAATCTCGAATACGTCATCTCGAATAATAGATATAATCTCGAATACATCGTCTCGAATAATAGATATAATCTCGAATACATTGTCTTGAATAATAGATATAATCTCGAATACATCATCTTGAATAATATATAATCTCGAATACATCGTCGGATCATGCGGCGCGGGCGGTGGACACCCAAAGAGAAGGAACCCTCACAGGATCATAGCTGAAGTGAGATCCCTGAAGAAACTGCCAGGTATTGGAGAACCTGCCGCCCTCTAACGCAACCATGTAGCGATGGACATGCTCGTCGTCCTCCCTGACACGGCGACGTACCACCTTCGGCGGGGCCGGCTCCCTCCGCACCGAAACTGGCCCACGCGAACGCCACCAAATGAGATCAGGGTCGACGACCGGGGCCGGGTTCCTCATCAAGCGGCGCGCCCCTCCAGGCAGCACCTTCCAGTGCCAGCCCGGCGGAGCCCAGTCCCGGACATGGGTCAGCCGGACGTCGTCGCGAACGGGTCGACGGTGAGGATGCGGGCCGGGCATCATCTAGAACAAATACTAGCTATATGCCCGCAAAAAGTAACATTTTTTTAATGATTGGATTTTGATAACTAAAATTTCTAACATTTCTATATAACTAACATTCCTATAACATTTCTAACAATGCTATATAACTAACATTTCTATAACTAAAAAACAGAAAAAAAATTATAACATTTCTATATATATAACTAACATTTGTACAACATTTCTAATATTTCTATAACTAAAAAAGAAAAATTTTTAACTTTTTTATAACTATTTCTATAACTAAAAAACAGAAAAATTTCTAACAATTCTAATATTTCTATAACATTTCTAACAATGCTATATAACTAACTATTTCTATAACTAAAAAAAGAAAAATTTCTAACATTTTTATAACTAATTCTATAACTAAAAAACTAAAAAAATGTATGTGTGTTTGTGTGCTCACCGGCGAGGCGAGAGGCGACGGGGGGCGGCGACGGGGACGACGACGGGTGCGACGACGACGGGGATGGCGACGACGGGGACAGGGACGGGGCGGCGACAACGGGGACGGGCCGGGGCAGCGACAACGGGGATGGGGCGGCGATGACGGGGACGGGGACGACGCGGGACGGGCCGGGACGGTGCGGCAGTGACGACGGGGACGACAGGGACGACGGGGACGGGGCGGCGACGACGGGGACGGGGCGGCGACGGGGGCGGCAACGAGGGATATGGAGACGGGGGCGGCGGGCGACGGGGCAGAGGAGAAGAAGCAGATGAGAAACTGAAATTTTTGAAGTGTTTAGTTATATAGGATGGACCTTTAGTACCAGTTGGAGCCACCAACCGGTACTAAAGGCCTGTTTTGGCCAGGCCAAGCGGCGGGAACCGCACCCCCTTTAGTACCGGGTGGTGGCTCCAACCGGTACTAAAGGCCCCCCCTTTAGTACCGCTTGGTGCCACCACCCGGTACTAAAGGGGGTGCGCTGGCGCAGGTGCGGTGCGGCAAGTTTAGTCCCACCTCGCTAGCCGAGGGGCGTCTGCACTGGTTTATAACCCCCCGTGCGGTAGCTCTCTCGAGCTCCTCTCCAAAGCAGGCCTACTGGGCCTACATGTTCTATGCTGCCCTGTGGGCCTACTGGGCCTTTGCAGGCCTGCATCCTGGCCCAACAACAGGTTGGGTTTCTAGTCGTATGCAGACCGCTCTGGCCCAGTAGGCGGGCTTTTTAAATATTTTTTTGCTTTATTTTTTTTTGAGTTGTTTTTTTGTGTATTTAGAGTTTGTTTGTGAATATTTTTGCTTTAGGTACAAAAAATTACAAACTTTCTGTTAGTGCCCGTAGTTTTCAAATTTGAATAGTTTAAATTTTGAATTATTTGAAATTAGTGTGAATCACTAGTTTGTGAATAACTTAACTTTAAAAATCAGTAAAGGCATGAAAGAATTTGTTTGCACATAAAATTTCTTCGCGTTTCAAATGCCAAAACACATAACTACCCTAACTATTACAGAGATTCCCTCCTGGGTGTGAAACACAGAAGAAAGTGATGATAGTGAAGCTGATCACATCCCAGATCTTTGGGTGTGAAACTTTTTCTTCGCGTGTGTCCCTTTGCGCCGTAACCATGGAAAATCTTCATCATTTAACGGGATGCTCGGGTCAATATTCACTGTGAATGGAGCAATTTCATCAAACTTTTCATAATCTTCTGACATGTCTGTCTTGTCATCCACTCCCACGATGTTTCTCTTCCCAGAAAGAACTATGTGCCGCTTTGGCTCATCGTACGATGCATTCGCTTCCTTATCTTTTCTTTTTCTTGGCTTGGTAGACATGTCCTTCACATAGAAAACCTGTGCCACATCATTGGCTAGGACGAATGGTTCGTCTGCATACGCAAGATTGTTGAGATCCACTGTTGTCATTCCGTACTGCGGGTCTTCCGTTACCCCGCCTCGTGTCATATTGACCCATTTGCACCGAAACAAAGGGACCTTCAAACCACGTCGATAGTCAAGTTCCCATATGTCCTGTATATAACCATAATATGTTTCCTTTCCCGTCTTGGTTTCTGCATCAAAGCGGACACCACTATTTTGGTTGGTGCTCTTCTTATCTTGGGCGATCGTGTAAAATGTATTACCATTTATCTCGTACCCTTTGAAAGTCATTATATTCGAAGATGGTAACTGGGACAGCAAGTACAGGTCATCTTCAATAGAGGTGTCATGCATGGTACGTGTCTGCAACCAGCTGGCGAAACTCCTGGTTTGTTCACGTGTAATCCAGTCATCAGACCGCTCCGGGTGTTTGGAGCGTAGCAAATTCTTGTGTTCATCCATATACGGAGCCACCAAGGCGGAATTCTGTAGAACTGTGTAGTGTGCTTCAGTGAGAGAATGTCCGTCCATACATATTATTTGTTCCCCTCCTAGCGTGCCTTTTCCATCCAGTCTGCCCTTATGCCGCGATTCAGGAACACCAATCGGCTTAAGGTCAGGAATAAAGTCAATACAAAACTCAATGACCTCCTCATTTTCATGGCCCTTGGAGATGCTTCCTTCTGGCCTAGCACGGTTATGAACATATTTCTTTAAGACTCCCATGAACCTCTCAAAGGGGAACATATTGTGTAGAAATACAGGACCCAAAACGTTAATCTCTTCGCATAGGTGAACTAGGACGTGCGTCATGATGTTGAAGAAGGATGGTGGGAACACCAACTCGAAACTGACAAGACATTGCACCAAATCATTCTCTAACCTTGGTATGATTTCTGGATCGATTACCTTCTGAGAGATTGCATTGAGAAATGCACATAGCTTCACAATGGCTAATCGAACGTTTTCCGGTAGAAGCCCCCTCAATGCAACCGGAAGCAGTTGCGTCATAATCACGTGGCAGTCATGAGACTTTAGGTTCTGGAACTTTTTCTCTGCCATGTTTATTATTCCCTTTATATTCGACGAGAAGCCAGACGGTACCTTAATACTAAGCAGGCATTCAAAGAAGATTTCCTTCTCTTCTTTGGTAAGAGCGTAGCTTGCATGACCCTGATGTATGCCGTCTTTTCCGTGCATACGTTGCTGGTCCTCCCGTGCCTCAGGTGTATCTTTTGTCTTCCCATACACGCCCAAGAAGCCAAGCAGGGTCACACAAAGATTCTTCGTCACGTGCATCACGTCGATTGCGGAGCGGACCTCTAGGTCTTTCCAATAGGGCAGGTCCCAAAATATAGATTTCTTCTTCCACATGGGTGCGCGTCCGTCAGCGTCATTCGGAACAGGTTGTCCACCAGGACCCTTTCCAAAGACCACCTTCAAATCCTTGACCATATCATGTACATCAGCACCAGTACGGTGGCGAGGCTTCGTCCGGTGATCCGCCTCACCTTTGAAATGCTTGCCTTTCTTTCTTACGGGATGCCTGCTCGGAAGAAATCGACGATGTCCCAGGTACACATTCTTCTTACAATTAGCCAAATATATACTGTCGGTATCGTCCAAACAGTGCGTGCATGCGCGGTATCCCTTGTTTGTCTGTCCTGAAAGGTTACTGAGAGCAGGCCAATCATTGATGGTCACGAACAGCAACGCCTTTAGGTCAAATTCTTCCCCCATGTGCTCATCCCACGCACGTACACCTGTTCCATTCCACAGTTGTAAGAGTTCTTCAACTAATGGCCTTAGGTACACATCAATGTCGTTGCCGGGTTGCTTAGGGCCTTGGATGAGCACTGGCATCATAATGAACTTCCGCTTCATGCACAACCAAGGAGGAAGGTTATACAAACATAGAGTCACAGGCCAGGTGCTATGGTTGCTGCTCTGCTCCCCAAAAGGATTAATGCCATCTGCGCTTAGACCAAACCATACGTTCCTTGCGTCATCTGCAAACTCCTTCCCGTACTTTCTTTCGATTTTTCTCCACTGCGACCCGTCAGCGGGTACTCTCAACTTTCCGTCTTTCTTACGGTCTTCTCTGTGCCATCGCATCGCCTTGGCATGCTCTTTGTTTTGGAACAAACGTTTCAACCGTGGTATTATAGGAGCATACCACATCACCTTGGCAGGAATCTTCTTCCTGGGGCGCTCGCCCTCGACATCACCAGGGTCATCGCGGCTGATCTTATAGCGCAATGCACCGCATACCGGGCAAGCGTTCAAATCCTCGTACTCACCGCGGTAGAGGATGCAATCATTAGGGCATGCATGTATCTTCTGCACCTCTAACCCTAGAGGGCAGACAGCCTTCTTTGCTTCGTACGTACTCTCGGGCAATTCGTTGTCCTTTGGAAGCATATCCTTTATCATTACCAGCAACTTTCCAAATCCCTTGTCAGATACACCATTCTCTGCCTTCCATTGCAGCAATTCCAGTGTGGTGCCCAGCTTTTTCTTGTCACCTACGCAATTCGGGTACAACAATTTTTTGTGATCCTCTAACATGCGCTGCAACTTCTTCTTCTCCAAATCACTTGCGCAGTTTCTCTTTGCATCGGCAATGGCCCGACCTAGATCATCAACGGGCTCATCCGATGCCTCTTCTTCAGCTTCTTCCCGCATTGCCGGCTCAGCTTCTTCCCGCATTACCGGCTCAGCTTCTTCCCTCATTGTTGTATCATCGTATTCAGGGAACCCATGGCCAGGATAGCTGTCGTCGTCCTCTTCTTCTTCATTGTCTTCCATCATAACCCCTCTTTCTCCATGCTTGGTCCAAACATTATAGTGGGGCATGAAACCGGACTCAAACAGGTGGACGTGAATGGTTCTTGACGTAGAGTAATTGCGACCATTCTTACAGCCAGCACATGGACAATGCATAAAACCATCCGCTCGCTTGTTTGCCTCAGCCGCAAGCAGAAAAGTACGCACGCCATTAATGAACTCGGGAGAGCATCGGTCATCGTACATCCATTGCCGGCTCATCTTCAATACACAGCACCGAAAACATCAAATTAATACAATACATAAAGTTCATACATAAAGATCATACAACACTTAAATGCAACAAACAAATAACTCTCTAGCTAAAGAATTTAAATGCAACAACAAATGCGATCAAGATCGCAACTAAGGTAACAATTGATCCAACAACATAATGATACCAAGCCTCACTATGAATGGCATATTTTCTAATCTTTCTAATCTTCAAGCGCATTTTCTCCATCTTAATCTTGTGATCATCGACGACATCGGCAACATGCAACTCCAATTCCATCTTCTCCCCCTCAATTCTTTTCAATTTTTCCTTCAAATCCTCGTTTTCTCTTTCAACTAAATTTAACCTCTCGACAATAGGGTCGGTTGGAATTTCCGGTTCAACTACCTCCTACATACAAATATCTATGTCAACTTGATGGGCATAATTTGTCATAAACACGAAATGCAATGAATAGTTTTAAAAGAGAATATACCACATCCGAATCATAACCCGGACGAGGGCCGACGGGGACGGATATCAAAACCATGGCACTATGCATAACAAACAACGTATGGGTAAGATAATTATACGAGTAACTATATATCCAAATCACACAAACATCAATTTTTTATATAAAACTTCATGAACAAGAGGCTCACCACAAGGTGGTGCCGGCGACGGGACGTTGCGAGCGATCGACGGTGGTTACGACGGAGATTTAGAAGGTACTAAGTAAACCACACCTACATATGCAAAACTAAGTGTTATTTTTGACCTCAAATTGCATATAAATCAAATACTAGCACATATATATAATTCCTCCCAAATTACTAAACTCAAAAATCAATCACTATATAAAGCATTGCACGAGCTAATCTAGCAATGAGAGATGAAAGGAAAAAGTTGCTAACCTTTGTGATCATTTGAATGGATGGGGGCCTTCAAATCTTGGGCAAAATGTGTGATGAGCTTGAGAGGAAGAGGGAAAAGAACAGAGAGGAGAGGGGAAAGGGGAAGAACAGAGCGAGCTCGGGTGGACGAAGGGTCTATGTAGGACGACCTTTAGTACCGGTTCGTGATACGACCCGGTACTAAAGGTGCTGGAGGGGCCCCGGACTGACAACATCCTGCCACCACTCACTTTAGTACCGGTTCGTGGCATGAACCGGTGCTAAAGGTTCGCCACGAACCGGTACTAATGAGAGCGGCCCGGCTAGCCGTTGGAACCGGCACTAATGTACACATTAGTGCCGGCTCAAATTCAAACCGGCACTAATGTGCTTCACGTTTGACCCTTTTTTTACTAGTGATAGGCATCCCCTCGACCTCACGCTGGAGCGAAGCCGCGACCTGCTCCCCGGCCTCTTCCTCCCCGCGAGGGATATCTGCCCCCCGCAGGTTGCGAGTACTGCACTGATCGGCGTTGAGCAATCATCCAGCCACCCCACTTCTTGTCCTCATCCTTCCAAACACCATTGCCGCATTCCAAATACCCATGCCCCATCATCCCACACACCTTGCAAAAGAAAGGAATTTTCTCGTACTTAACAACTAGCATCCTCCTACCTTCCCCTACCACAGTCAACGGAGTGAACCGGGTCAGGGGCTTGGCCGTCAAACTTTAGCTCTAACACGAACATAGTCTCCCTCGTAGTAGAGGGTAGGCCGCAGCTGGACCTCACGGACCTTGCCAATACGGCGAGCTAGCTGATCCACCACCGGCTCCTGCCGATAGAGATCCAGAATCTTGTGTATCTGAGCCCAAACGTACAGTCCATCTAGCACCACTCCTTCAGGGTCCGTCTTGCCGTCATAATCCTCAATTATCACACAGAGACCTCTGAAAAGCCATGGTCCTCCATGCACAACCCTCTTCCAATCTCCGAGACAGAAAAGTTGAAAGATGAACAGATCTCGCCCGCCTCTCGGAACATTGGTGTTCGAGCCAATCCCCAGATGAATTTCATATTATCAAAGAACACCGTAGAGCTAAAGGGCATGTCTGTGTTTACCCGTGCGATCGCCATCCATCTGGCCTCCACCGCAAATTTCTGGGCATCTGCCTCCCCGATGACGACCTCATCCAGCTCCTCCTCCATGAGTTCCATGTTCTTCATCATCTCCTCTAGATCGATCTCTGAATCATTGCCCGAGTGCAAAGAAGAGCCCCCTGTGGCGACCATGGCAACAGCCCCGATTCTTCTCCACCACAGCCACTGACAAACCCCCTCGGCGCCCCTAGCGGGACGGCGACTCGGTATCGACCTGCAGCAGTGAAACCTCCCCGGCGATTGCAAGATCGCCAGAGGCGGCGCCGCTAACCCTAAACGAGAGGGTAATGTTGATGCGAGCCAGGCCCAAGTGTACTTTAAGGTTCGTGCCATGCGGGCCGCATAGTAAACGCAGGCAACCAAACGGGCCACTTTCTTCCCGCGCGAGCCAGGCTGGGCCTAATGCGGGCAAGCAAACACGCCCAAGATGTCTCCAACGAGCCGCGAGAATAAGCATAGAAGAGACCAGACCACTAAAACACACAACCAAGGCCGCCGATGGCAAGCAAACATGCGTTCCCTAAAAGAAAATTACCGGACTTTGTCAGATCATCAGCGCCAAACTGTGAGTCAGAGAGGACCCTGTACCCTCTCGCTCTAGATCGAGAAGTGTCGATCCTATTGGCATGCAAAAATGTAGAGAAGAAACGTAGTCACATATAATCGATACAGGCACACGGGGCCACCTGTAGGCAGATTCAATGTGTTGCCGACTGGAGCTCCAAACCATCTTGAACCCACCGCCACGACCGAGACATTCGCACTCACCGGTGACACCCCCAAGAGGGTCATGATGTAGAGTGCCACCTCTATTGCGTCGAGCGAAGTGAACATGGGTTTTCACCATGAGTGTTGGAAGGGGGTGCCAAGACGGTGCCCCAAACAGGGATGTGACACTCGCAGGTGTCGCTACCGCTGGGGGCGAGGTATTAAGCTTTCGCTCGCCCCCGCGTGCGCACCTTGTCGAGGTACTCCTAATAACCTGATCCACCTTAGTGTTGGACCAATCGGGACAGACCGAGGACTCCACACTAGATCGGTCCGCTATAAGACACCTAGCCACTCACATGGCAAAAGAGCACAATCAACACCTGCTACAACGTTGCCCACCAAAGATCCAGCAGTGCAACCCGCCACCCAAGGCCACTGCCCCGACGTTCAAATCCCTAGGCCGATTTTGGTGTTTTGACCCATTTGTGAAAGTTTAGCGAGATCTGACCCTGGTTTGAAAGTTTTTCGAGATTTGAGCCTTTTTCTACTGCCAGAGTGGATGGCGGTAGGGTATAAAAGCCTACCGCCAGGGCCCTTGGTGGTAGGGGTGCACACCCTACCGCAAATACTTTTGCATCCCTACCGCAAATAATTTTGAAGTATCGAATACAGTGTGTGTACTCACCTACCACCGGGCACCTCGGCGGTAGGGTACAGAGGCTACCGCCGGCCTGTTTGACGGTATGGAAGCAGTATGCTAACATGGATAAGTTGCCACCAACAGGGATCTTGGCATTAGGCTAGTATATGCTATCTTCATCGACCTTGACGGTAGGAAAAGGGTCAGATCCTGAAATTTTCTGAATCAGGGTTAGATCTCACTAAACTTTCACAAAAGGGTCAAAACACCAAATTTGCTCCCTGCATGCAAGAGACCTATGACACGGCCACCACATCCATCGGAGGAGGACGGAAAGGCACATCCTTTTCCCGTCCCAAGGTGTGTATATAGTAAAAGTGGCAAAAGGAGCTTGGAAGATGGCACGAAAAGGGTCTTTTGTGAACTCTCTACGGGTACATATAGAGTATACACAGGCATACCCCAATACTCGATCAAACAAAGCCTGCGTAGGACAACGACATGCATCAGATTCTACTCACTCTGTTCCTAAATATTTGTCTTTTTAAAAATTTCAAATGGACTATCACATACAGATGTATATAGAATATTTTAGAGTGTAGATTCATTCATTTTCTCTCCTTATGTAGTGTTGGAAATATGCCCTAGAGGCAATAATAAAATGGTTATTATTATATTTCCTTGTTCATGATAATTGTCTATTGTTCATGCTATACTTGTATTAACCGGAAACTATAATACATGTGTGAATACATAGACCACAACATGTCCCTAGTAAGCCTCTAGTTGACTAGATCGTTGATCAATAGATGGTTATGGTTTCCTGACCATGGACATTGGATGTCGTTGATAACAGGATCACATCATTAGGAGAATGATGTGATGGACAAGACGCAATCCTAAGCATAGCACAAGATCGTGTAGTTCGTTTGCTAGAGCTTTCTTAATGTCAAGTATCATTTCCTTAGACCATGAGATTGTGCAACTCCCGGATACCGCAGGAATGCTTTGGGTGTACCAAACGTCACAACGTAACTGGGTGGCCATAAAGGTGCACTACAGGTATCTCGGAAAGTGTCTGTTGGGTTGGCACGAATCGAGACTGGGATTTGTCACTCCGTATGACGGAGATGTATCTTTGGGCCCACTCGGTAATGCATCATTATAATGAGCTCAATGTGACTAAGGAGTTAGCCACATGATCATGCGTTACGGAACGAGTAAAGAGACTTGCCGGTAACGAGATTGAACGAGGTATAGAGATACCGACGATCGAATCTCGGGCAAGTAACATACCGATGGACAAAAGGAATTGTATACGGGATTGATTGAATCCTCGACATCATGGTTCATCCGATGAGATCATCGTGGAACATATGGGAGACAACATGGGTATCCAGATCCAGCTGTTGGTTATTGGCCGGAGAGATGTCACAGTCATGTCTGCATGGTTCCCGAACCCGTAGGGTCTACACACTTAAGGTTCGATGACGCTAGAGTTGTTATGGGAAATAGTATGTGGTTACTGAAGGTTGTTCGGAGTCCCGGATGAGATCTCGGACGTCACGAGGAATCCTGGAATGGTCCGGAGGTAAAGATTTATATATGGGAAGTCCAGTTCCAGTCACCGGAATAGTTTTGGGGGTTATCGGTATTTACCGGGACCACCGAAAGGTGTCCGGGGGTCCACCGGGTGGGGCCACCTGCCTCGGGAGACTTAATGGGCTGAATACGGGTGGGAACCAGCCCCCTAGTGGGATGGTGCACCCCCTCCTAGGGCCCAAGGCGCCTAGGGTTGGAAACCCTAGGGGGTGGGGACGCCTCCCACATGCTTGGGGGGCAAGTTACCCCCTCTTGGCGCCGCCCCCCATCTAGATGGATCTAAGGGGCCGGCCCCCTCTCCCCTTCCCCTATAAATAGTGAGGGGGTGGGAGGGCTGCAACACCTCTTCCCTGGCGCAGCCCCTCCCTCCTCCAGCACCTCCTCCTCCATAGTGATTGGCGAAGTCCTACCGGAGGACCACGAGCTATATCAACACCACGCTGTCATGCTGTCGGAGTTCTCCCTCAACTTCTCCTCTCCCCTTGCTGGATCAAGAAGGAGGAGACGTCCCCGGGGTTTACATGTGTTGAACGCGGAGGCGCCGTCCGTTCGGCGCTTAATCGGATCTTCCGCGATTTGAATCGCCGCGAGTATGACTCCATCAACCACGTTCTTGTAACGCTTCCGCTTAGCGATCTTCAAGGATATGAAGATGCACTCTCTCTCTTTCATTGCTAGTATCTCCTATATTGATCTTGGTGACACGTAGATTTTTTTTGAATTATTACTACGTTCCCCAACAGTGGCATCATGAGCTAGGTCTATGCATAGATTCTATGCACGACTAGAACACAAAGTAGTTGTGGGTGATGATTTGTTCAATTTGCTTACCGTTACTAGTCTTATCTTGATTCGACGGCATTGTGGGATGAAGCGGCCCGGACCGACCTTACACGTACGCTTACATGAGACTGGTTCCACCGACTGACATGCACTTGGTGCATAAGGTGGCTAGCGGGTGTCTGTCTCTCCCACTTTAGTCGGACCGGATTCGATGAAAAGGGTCCATTTAGTAGCTCCATCACCTTGACTGTGTCTGCGTACTGTACTTTACTGGTACTGGCAGCAGTAGCATTGGCGTTAACTACGCAAGGAAATATGAGAGAAAAGGGCTGCAACGGCGTTTGGGCATGGACTTGAACTGCGCAGCGGTACACGTAGTACGATACGCGTGTTGATTCTAGAAGCACATATAAACTGTGTTGTTAGGGCATCTCCAAGAACCGTAATCCTCCCGCATACATCTGACCTGCATTGTCCGGACAGCAGAAGCCATCCAACACTGGCATGTATCGATTTGGAGAGCGGTCCGGGCACGTTTTTTCCCGCAAATCAAAGTCAAACGTGGGGGGCTTTACGGAAGTCTGGACCGATGCCACGCCTGCTTGTGACCACCGTGGTCCACCCAAACTTCTCATCCCTCGCCCATGGGCATTCTCTCCCGTCGCCAGCTGCCCGCGTTCATGCCGCTGTAGAGCGCACCGCTTCACATCGAATATGGCTCAGGGCGGACGCGACCTTTCACTACCCTCGCCATTGAAGCGGCGCACCGACCAAGGGTGCCGTCCGCTGCACGTCTCCGGTGTCCGCGCCTGTTTAATGCCGGAGACGCGTTACTAGACGGGAGGGACGACGCCCGTTGAATGTCCGGTCCGTCCATATGCCGCTATTAAGCAGGCTCACTGGCCAAGAAACCAACCTCTGCGTCGCGCATTAACGCACCTGGACGCATGGCCTCACCGAAATCCGCTATTTAAAGCCGGCCACACTTTGGCTAACTCCATGCCATAACACAAGCCGCTCCCCATCCTCCTACCTTGCATTTCACCCGTCATGACTGCGGGCGACGAAGCTCTGTGGAAGACCCTTTCAACTGAGATGAAGCATGGTCGCCCTTGTTGTCGCCGTGCCAGGCAGATTGAGGCTGGCTTGCCGATCAACTCGCCCGAGGTCTCCGACGACGAGGACGACACCACGATGGAGACGTGCTCCGACGACACCGCCACGGCTCCCGCGCCTATGTGTACGCTGGCGCACTACAACGCCATGGCGGGGGTGCGGCCTGCGCCGACGCCTTTATCGGCGTTCCAGCAAACGCATGAGGAATAACGGTACAACATGTTCCTCCTGGAGCAGCACCGGCTGCCAGAGGGTCAGAGCTATGGCGAGCGCGTGAGCGAGGAGGCCATGGCGGCCATGGCCACGGCGAACCCCAATTTCGTCATGGATCAATGTGCCATCTACGATGTCATCCGCGCTCAAGCCGTCGCTCGCCAGGAAGAGGCCGCCACGGAGGCGCAGTTTCCGGCGATCCCGGAGGAAAATAACGCCAGATGCACCTCCTACGCGTCGCCGCCGAACCATCCGGTGGCCCGGTGGGACGACGACAGTGCGGGCGCCACCATTTTTGTTGTGGACCTCATGTTCACCGGCGATGGACAAGTCGCATACTCCTCTGAGGATGAGTAGGGCACGGGAAGCAGCAGGGCCTTGTGTCCCGTGCGGGCCGTTCCATCTCCCGTGTTCTACTCTTCCTCGCGGGAGACCGCTGCTTCACTTTATTGGTCTTATCGCCGGTGGTTATGAAGATGACGGATGGAGGATGACAAGGGGTTGTACGCCGCCGTAGGATAGGTTTAGGGTCTGGTCTTTTTTTTTCTAAATGTTTGAAATCTAATCAAAATCCGCCATGTTTGCATGAACGTCGCCCGGTCCGGTATGTCTGAAATCCACCGCGTTGTAAGAATTCCGTCCGAGTTGTTGCCAATGTGTTTGAAATATATGCTGGCAATATTGGATAACGATCTCAAATATATTGGTCTCCTGTTCGTGAAGGGATGCTGGAGAAAATTTGAGGGTCACGAGTTGCCCTAGTGTGGATACAGTGTGCATGTGCATGCGTTGGAGAGAGACGGGACCATTGCCCCAGAAACTGATTTGCTTGTTTGCCGCTGTTAGATTAGTGATTTGCATGTGTGCCGGTAGAGTAAAAGGCTGCCCGACAAGGCGACAAGTTGATGAGTAGGTAGAGAGAGTTCTATGGATTTTTCTACAGGTACATATTTATATCTTAGTATTTTGAAACGATGGGATGGTGTTTCATTTCACCAAAATACTGTCCCACTTGCACTATTTTGAAACAAGCGTTAATTAACTAGGCAGCCATGCAGCTGTAGTTTGAAAAATGATCTTATATTGTGAACGGAGGGAGTATTTGTTTTCCTATGTTTCACCGGGTCCATGTCGAAGACAACGGGGCAGTCGTTACACCATTCGTGCAGGTCGCTATTTATGCGACAAGGAATTTCGCTACCTTAGGACAATTAGAGTTACTACCGCCATTTACCGGGGCTTCTATTCAAAGCTTATCACACTTCTCCTTCCGACCTTCCAGCACCAGGCAGGTGTCAGACTCTATACATCGTGTTACCACTTAATAGTGTCCTGTGTTTTTAATAAACAGTCGCTACCCCTGGTATGTGCCGCTTTCCTAATCAAAAGATAGGAGAGCACCCCTTCTCCTGAAGTTACGCGGTCATTTTGCCGAGTTCCTTCGACATGGTTTTCTCGATGCGCCCTAGTATACTCTACTTGTTCACCTGTGTCGGTTTGGGGTACGGTCAGTTCATCGAGAGGATCGTCCTCCCAATTCGAAGTTTTTTCCTGGAAGTTTCAACCGTCGTTGATTATGACAACAGTCGCGACTGACTATTAAGATCCTCGCGACTATGGCAGGGCGGTACGCTCTGCTCTCTCGCGACCTCCACTCTAATCAAAAGACTAAAGGCCCCTACGGAATATGAAAAAGGCGAGGACTGAAATGAGAAAGGAAGGAGTTCGACAAGATGACTTCGGTTCACACATGAAAGTGCTTCGGAAGGTATCAGCGGTGCGCGGAGCCGGACCCGGCATGTTCGCCCGCTGGTACTCCTATGCACATATATACATTACATACATATGCAGAAAAATCGAAGTGCTCGAAACAGGCTTTTGCCCTGCTTTATATTTGTGTATTGAAACAAAATCCTTATAAATGTTGATCAAAGAAAAAACATGACAAAGTCAAGCACCCCCAACAAGCACCAAAGTTGCTCCACAAGAGGTCTCCAGCGAGCCGCGAGAAGAAGCATATAAGAGGCCAGACCACTGAAACACGCAACCAAGGCCCCCAATGGCAAGCAAACATGCGTTGGCAAATTTAACAATTTTGACCTATGGATAAAATCATTTCACAAAATGAGCTGCCTCTTAAAAAATTTCACTCAGCTGACCTTTTTTAGTGGCGCCTGACACGAAGGCGCCATACTACACTGTGCAGCGCCCCACAGATAGGCGTTACACGCTTGGCCTGCGTCACACCCCGTGTGATCCGAAAATTACTAAGTCAGTGTGCAGCGCCTGAGAGGTAGGCGCCACACTATACAGTGTAGCGCCTAGCCTCTAGGTGTTGCACTAGTGGTTGCTTCATTTGGTAGGCAATCACTAGTGCAACGCCTAGAGGCTAGGCGCTACACTATATAGTGTGGCGCCTAGCTCTTGGGTGCTGCACATTGACTTAGTAATTTTTAGGCAGTCCGGGGTGTGACGTTGGCCAGGTGTGTAGTGCCTATTTGTGAGGCGTTGCACAGTGTAGTGTGGCGCCTTCGTGTCGGGCGCCACTAAAAAAGGTCAGCTGAGTCATATTTTTTAGGAGCAGTTCATTTTGTGAAATGATTTTATCCATAGGTAAAATTGTTGCCACATGCTTTCCCTAAAAGAAAACACCGGACTTTGTCGCACCATCAGCACCAAACTGTGCGTTAGAGAGGACCCCTCTACCCTCTCGCTCTGGATCGAGAAGCGTCGATCCTATCGGCACGCAAAAATGTAGAGAAGAAACGTAGTCACATATAATCGATAGAGGCACACGGGACCACCTGTCGGCAGATTCAATGTGTTGTCGACTGGAACTCCAAACCATTTTGAACCCACCGCCGCGACCGAGACATCTGCACTCACCGGTGACACCCCCAAGAGGGTCATGATGTAGAGCGCCGCCTCTATTACGTCGAGCGAAGCGGACATGGGTTTTCACCACGAGTGTTGGAAGGGGGTGCCAAGACGGTGGCCCAAACAGGGATGTGACACGCGCAGGCGTCGCTGCCGCTGGGGGCGAGGTACTAAGCTTTCGCTCGCCCCCGCGTGCTCACCTTGTCGAGGTACTCTAAACAACCTGATCCACCTCAGTGTTGGATCAACCGAGACAGACCGAGGACTCCACACTAGATCGGTCAGCTATAGGACACCTAGCCACTCACATGGTAGAAGAGCACAGTCAACACTTGCTGCAACGTTGCCCACCAAAGATCCAGCAGTGCAACCCGCCACCCAAGGCCGCTGCCCCGATGTTCAGATCCCCGGGCCGATTTTAGTGTTTTGACCTATTTGCGAAAGTTTAGCGAGATCTGACCCTGGTTTAAAAGTTTTTCAAGATTTGACCCTTTTTTATACTGACAGAGTGGATGGCGGTAGGGTATAAAAACCTACCGCCGGGGCCCTTGGTGGTAGGGGTACACACCCTACCGTAAATAATTTTCCACCCCTACCGCAAATAATTTTACGTATCAAATACAATGCGTGTACTCACCTGCTGCCAGGCACCTCGGCGGTAGGGGTACACAGGCTATCGCATCGACCTTGACGATAGGAAAAGGGCCAGATCCTGAAATTTTTCTAAATTAGGATTAGATCTCACTAAACTTTCGCAAAAGGGTCAAAACATTAAATTTGGACCCCCTACGCAACATACCTATGACACTGCCACCACATCCATCGGAGGAGGACGGAAAGGCACATCCTTTTCCCCAGGTGTGTATACAGTAAAAGTGGCAAAAGGAGCTTGGAAGATGATATGAAAGGGGTCTTTTCCGAACTCTCTGCAGGTACATATAGAGTATACACACGCATACCCCAATACTCGATCAAACAAAGCCAGCGTAGGACAACGACATGCATCAGGTTCTACGTCCTTCGTTCCTAAATATTTGTTTTTTAAAGAATTTAAATAAATTATCACATACGGATGTATATAGGTATATTTTAGAGTATACATTCACTCATTTTACTTCGTATGTAGTCACTTGTTAAAATCTCTAGAAAGACAAATATTTAGGAATAAAGGAAGTAGCATTGATGCATGTAGTATCTAGGCAATTCGTTTTGAGGACAGACAGGCTAAATATGCGTCCCATATGGGAATGTCCCTCTAGGACCTGTACGGTTACATGTGCTTCACTTAGCCAGGCCCGCAAGATGTATTTTTGGGCTGTTTAATTGTCTGGGACACATCAAATTCCTAGCTCGCACAAACCTTAGAGCACTCCCAGGCCAGGCTTAATCGGCTGTTTTCCCAAACACAGGCCCGGACAAGCCCTGTGTGTTTTGTCGCCTTGTCTTGGGAAGCGCTGGAGACGGACGTGGCACTTAATAACTTCCTTCGTTTCTAAATATTTGTTTTTTAAAGAATTTAAATAAATTATCACATACGGATGTATATAGGTATATTTTAAAGTATACATTCACTCATTTTACTTCGTATGTAGTCACTTGTTAAAATCTCTAGAAAGACAAATATTTAAGAATAGAAGAAGTAGCATTGATGCATGTAGTATCTAGGCAATTCGTTTTGAGCACAGACAGGCTAAATATGCGTCCCATATGGAAATGTCCCTCTAGGACCTGTACGGTTACATGTGCTTCACTTAGCCAGGCCCGCAAGATGTATTTTTGGGCTGTTTAATTGTCTGGGACACATCAAATTCCTAGCTCGCACAAACCTTAGAGCACTCCCAGGCCAGGCTTAATCGGCTGTTTTCCCAAACACAGGCCCGGACAAGCCCTGTGTGTTTTGTCGCCTTGTCTTGGGAAGCGCGGGAGACGGACGTGGCACTTAATAACTTCCTTCGTTTCTAAATATTTGTTTTTTAAAGAATTTAAATAAATTATCACATACGGATGTATATAGGTATATTTTAAAGTATACATTCACTCATTTTATTTCGTATGTAGTCACTTGTTAAAATCTCTAGAAAGACAAATATTTAGGAATAGAAAAAGTAGCATTGATGCATGTAGTATCTAGGCAATTCGTTTTGAGGACAGACAGGCTAAATATGCGTCCCATATGGGAATGTCCCTCTAGGACCTGTACCGTTACATGTGCTTCACTTAGCCAGGCCCGCAAGATGTACTTTTGGGCTGTTTAATTGTCTGGGACACATCAAATTCCTAGCTCGCACAAACCTTAGAGCACTCCCGGGCCAGGCTTAATCGGCTGTTTTCCCAAACACAGGCCGGGACAAGCCCTGCGTGTTTTGTCGCCTTGTCTTGGGAAGCGTGGGAGACGGACGTGGCACTTAATAACTTCCTTGCACTCTTTCCCATCACCACCCACCCTCGGTATCACACCACATTCTCGCTCTCTCTCACCGTCTTCTCGGTTTCACCCATGGTCGCCTCTAAAGCACCCCTGCCCCATCCCCTCACCTACTCCATCCCCATCATCGTTGGTGGATGAACTGAAGAAAATATGCCCTAGAGGCAATAATAAAGTTGTTATTTTATATTTCCTTATATCATGATAAATATTTATTACTCATGCAAGAATTGTATTAACCGGAAAGTTGATACATGTGTGGATACATATAATTAACACCATGCCCTAGTAAGCCTCTACTAGACTAGCTCGTTAACCAAAGATGGTTAAGTTTTCTAATCATAGACATGTGTTGTCATTTGATAAAAGGGATCACATCATTAGGAGAATGATGTGATGGACAAGACCCATCCGTTAGCTTAGCATATTGATCGTTTCAGTTTTATTGCTATTGCTTTCTTCATGTCATATACATATTCCTTTGACTATGAGATTATGCAACTTCCGGATACCGGAGGAATGCCTTGTGTGCTATCAAACGTCATAACGTAACTGGGTGATTAAAAATATGCTCTACAGATATCTCCGAAGGTGTTTGTTGGATTGACATAGATCGAAATTAGGATTTGTCACTCTAAGTATCGAAGTGGTATCTCTGGGCCCTCTCGGTAATGCACATCATAAGAAGCCTTGCAAGCAATGTGACTAATGAGTTAGTTGCGGGATGATGTATTACAGAACGAGTAAAGAGACTTGCCGGTAACGAGATTGAACTAGGTATGAAGATACCGACGATCGAATCTCGAGCAAGTAACATACCAATGACAAAGGGAATAACGTATGTTATCATTACGGTACGACCGATAAACATCTTCGTAGAATATGTGGGAACCAATATGAGCATCCAGGTTCCGCTGTTGGTTTTTGACCGGAAAGGTGTCTCGGTCATGTCTACATAGTTCTCGAACCCGTAGGGTCAGCACGCTTAATGTTTGATGACGATTTTGTATTATATGAGTTATGTGATTTGGTGACCGGATGTTGTTCGGAGTCCCGGATGAGATCACGAACATGACAAGGAGTCTCAAAATGGTCGAGAGGTAAAGATTGATATATAGGACGATAGTATTCGAACACCGAAATTGTTTCGAAAAGTATCGGGTACATATCGGACTACCAGAGGGGTTACCGGAACCCTCGGGGGGTTAATGGGCCACATGGGCCAAAGGGGAAGGGGCACACCAGCCCACAAGTGGGAGAAGGAAAGGAAGGGAGTCGGCCTCCCCCTTCCTTTTGTTGGGGAATGTAGTAATTTCAAAAAAATTCCTACGCACACGCAGGATCATGGTGATGCATAGGAACGAAAGGGGAGAGTGTTGTCTACGTACCCTCGTAGACCGTAAGCGCAAGCGTTTATCAAGGCCGTTGATGTAGTTGTACACCTTCACGATCCGTCCCGATCAAGTACCGAACCTACGGCACCTCCGCATTCAGCACACGTTCAGCTCGATGACGTCTTCGCCTTCTCGATCCATCAAGAGGGGCGAAGTAGTAGACGAGTTCCGGCAGCACGACGGCGTGGTGACGGTGTTGGTGAAGAACAATCTTCGCAGGGCTTCGCCTAAGCGCTACGAAAACTATGACGGAGGATAAACTAGAGGGGACGGGGTTGCCGGCACACGGCTTGGTGTTTCTTGATGTGTCTTGGGTGCTAGCCCTATCCCTCTATTTATATGTTGAGCCTTGGGGTCAAAACTTGGAGTAAAAGCCTACACAAAGTTGGTTTCACAAGAAAGGCAAGAGTCCTTCTCGGACTCCAGGGCCAGACGCCAGGGTTCCCGGTGTCTGGACCCAGACGCCAGGGACCCTGGCGTCTGGCCCCTGGACTCCGCAAAACTTCCTTTTGCGCTTTCCAAAAACCTTGTGGGCTTTCCCCTTTGGCCCAAATAAAGTGTTCTCGTACCGAAACATTTCGGGAAACATCTGGAACCCCTTCCGGAGGCCAAACACTATTATCCCATATATCAAACGTTATCTCCGGACCATTCCGGAGTTCCTCATCATGTCCGTGATCTTATACAGAACTACGAACAACATTCGGTTACCAACATACATAACTCATAAATACTATATCGTCAACGAACATTAAGCGTGCGGACCCTACGGGTTCGAGAACTATGTAGACATGACCGAGACACTTCTCTAGTCAATAACCAATAGCGGAACCTGGATGCCCATATTGGCTCCTACATATTCTATGAAGATCTTTATCGGTCGAACCGCATAACAACATACGTTGTTCCCTTTGTCATCGGTATGTTACTTGCCCGAGATTCGATCATCGGTATCTCAATAGCTAGTTCAATCTCGTTATCGGCAAGTCTCTTTACTCGTTACGTAATACATCATCCCGCAACTAACTCATTAGTTACAATGCTTGCAAGGCCTATAGTGATGTGCATTACCGAGTGAGCCCAGAGATACCTCTCTGACAATCGGAGTGACAAATCCTAATCTCGAAATACGCCAACTCAACAAGTACCTTTGGAGACACCTGTATAGCACCTTTATAATCACCCAGTTACGTTGTGACGTTTGGTAGCACACAAAGTGTTCCTCCGGTAAACGGGAGTTGCATAATCTCATAGTCATAGGAACATGTATAAGTCATGAAGAAAGCAATAGCAACATACTAAACGATCAAGTGCTAAGCTAACGGAATGGGTCAAGTCAATTGATACGTCCATTTTGCATCATGCTTTTATATCAATATTTATTCCATTGTGGGCTGTTATTACACATTATGTCACAATACTTATGCCTATTCTCTCTTATTTTGCAAGGTTTACATAAAGAGGGAGAATGCCGGCAGCTGGGATTCTGGGCTGGAAAAGGAGCAAATATTAAAGACCTATTCTGCACAGCTCCAAAAGTCCTGAAACTTCACGGATGATGTTTTCCAAATATATAAAAAATACTGAGCGCAAGAACCTCACCAGGGGGGCCACACCCTTCCCACGTGGGTGGGGGGCGCGCCCTACCACCTGGGCGTGCCCCCTACCTCGTGGGCCCCCTGGTGGCCCTCCGGTGGCCATCTTCTGCTATATGGAGTCTTTCGATGGGAAAAAAAATTAAGAAGCCATCTTCTCGGATGAAACTCCGCCGCCACGAGGCGGAACCTTGGCGGAACCAATCTAGGGCTCTGGCGGAGCTGTTCTGCCGGGGAAACTTCCCTCCCGGAGGGGGAAATCATCGCCATCATCATCACCAATGCTCCTCTCATCAGGAGAGGGAAATCTCCATCAACATCTTCATCAACAACATCTCATCTCAAAACCCTAGTTCATCTCTTGTATCCAGTTCTTGTCTCCAAGTCTGGGATTGGTGCTAGTAGGTTGCTAGTATTGTTAATTACTCCTTGTAGTTGATGCTAGCTGGTTTAATTGGTGGAAGATCATACGTTCAGATCCTATATGCATATTAATACCCCTCTGATTATGAACATGTTTATGCTTTGTGAGTAGTTACTTTTGTTCCTGAGGACATGGGAGAAGTCTTGCCATTAGTAGTCATGTGAATTTGGTATTTGTTCGATATTTTGATGAGATGTATGTTGTCTCTCCTCTAGTGGTGTTATGTGAACGTCGACTACATGACACTTAACCATTATTCGGGCCTAGGGGAAGGCATTAGGAAGTAATAAGTAGATGATGGGTTGCTAGAGTGACAGAATCTTAAACCCTAGTTTATGCGTTGATTCGTAAGGGGCTGATTTGGATCCATATGTTTCAGCTATGGTTAGGTTTACCTTAATACTTTTGTTGTATTTGCGGATGCTTGCAATAAAGGTTAATCATAAGTGGGATGCTTGTCCAAGTAAGGGCAGCACCCAAGCACCGGTCCACCCACATACCAAATTATCAAAGTACCGAACGCGAATCATATGAACGTGATGAAAACTAGCTTGATGATATTCCCATGTGTCCTCGCGAGCGCTTTACATCATATAAGAGTTTGTCCAGGCTTGTCCTTTGCTACAAAACGATTGGGCCATCTTGCTGCACTTTATTTACTTTTGCTACTTGTTGCTCGTTACAAATTATCCTATCACAAAACTATATGTTACCACTTATTTCAGTACTTGCAGAGAATACCTTGCTGGAAACCGCTTATCATTTCCTTCTGCTCCTCGTTGGGTTCGACACTCTTACTTATCGAAAGGACTATGATAGATCCCCTATACTTGTGGGTCATCAAGACTCTTTTCTGGCACCCTTGCCGGGGAGTGACGCGCCTTTGGTAGGTGGAATTTGGTAAGGAAAAATTTATATAGTGTGCTGAAATTTACTGTCACTTATTACTATAGAAAGTAATCCTCTGAGGGTTTGTTCGGGGTATATTCACCCCGACCAGTACAGCAAAGAGATGCTCCTCAACCTACTGAACCTATTGAATATGAATATGAAAATGAAAATGCTTGCTTTGAAGTTCCTGCGGGTATGATAGAAAAACTGCTAGCTAATCCATTTTTAGGAGATGGAACAAAACATCCTGATGAACATCTGATATATGTGGATGAAGTTTGTGGATTATTTAAGCTTGCAGGTGTACCCGGAGATGTTGTTAAGAAGAAGGTTTTCCCCTTATCTTTGAGGGGAGATGCATCAACATGGTATAGGCTATGTGATGATATGAGGTCTTGGAATTACAAACGATTGAAATTGGAATTTCATCAGAAATTTTATCCTATGCATCTTGTTCATCATGATCATAATTATATATATATATATATTTTGGCCTCGCGAAGGAGAAAGCATCGCTCAAGCTTGGGGGAGGCTTAAATCAATGTTATATTCATGCCCCAATCATGAGCTCTCAAGAGAAATGATTATTCAAAATTTTGTGCTCGGCTTTCTAGTAACAATCACACCATGCTTGATACTTCTTGTGCTGGCTCTTTTATGATGAAGACTATTGAATTCAAATGGGATTTATTGGAAAGAATTAAACGCAACTCTGAAGATTGGGACCTCGACAATGGTAAGGAGTCAGGTATGACACCTAGTTTTGATTGTGTTAAATCTTTTATGGATACCGATATTTTTCGTAAATTTAGCACTAAATATGGACTTGACTCTGAGATAGTAGCTTCTTTCTGTGAATCTTTTGCTGCTTATGTTGATCTCCCCAAGGAGAAGTGGTTTAAATATCATCCTCCCATAGAAGTAAAAGTAGCTGCACCTATTAAAGTTGAAGAAAAGACTATCACTTATAATGATCCTATTGTTCCTACTTCTTATGTTGAGAAACCACCTTTCCCTGTTAGGATAAAGGATCATGCTAAAGCTTCAACTGTGGTTCGTAAAAGCAATATTAAAACATATACACCTCCTGAGCAAGTTAAAGTTGAACCTAATATTGCTATTGTTAAAGATCTCTTGTCTGATAATATTGATGGGCATGTTATTTATTTCTGTAATGAAACTGCTAGAATTGCTAAACCCCGTGATAAAGATAAACCTAGACCTGTGGTAGGCATGCCTGTTATTTCTGTTAAAATAGGAGATCATTGTTATCATGGCTTATGTGATATGGGTGCTAGTGCTAGTGCAATACCTTATTCCTTATACAAAGAAGTTATGCATGATATTGCACCTGCTGAGATGGAAGATATTGATGTCACAATTAAACTTGCCAATAGAGATACTATTTCACCAATGGGAATTGTTAGAGATGTTGAAGTCTTGTGTGGGAAAACTAAATATCCTGCTGATTTTCTTGTTCTTGGTTCCCCACAAGATAGCTTTTGTCCCATTATATTTGGTAGACCCTTCTTAAATACTGTTAATGCTACCATAGATTGCAAAAGAGATGTTGTTACTATCGGTTTAGATGATATGACTCATGAATTTAATTTTTCTAAATTTAGTAGACAACACCGTGAAGAAGAATTACCTAGTAAGGATGAAATTATTGGTCTTGCTTCTATTGCCGTACCTCCTAGTGATCCTTTAGAACAATATTTGCTAGACCATGAAAATGATATGTTTATGAATGAAAGAAGGGAATTAGATGAAGTATTCTTTAAACAGGAACCTATTCTGAAAAACAATTTACCTGTTGAAATCCTAGGGGATCCTCCTCCACCCAAGGGTGATCCCGTGTTTGAGCTTAAACCGTTACCTGATACTCTTAAATATGCTTATCTTGATGAGAAAAAGATATATCCTGTTATTATTAGTGCTAACCTTTCAGAGCATGAAGAAGAGAGATTATTGAAAACTCTGAAGAAGCACCGTGCTGCTATTGGGTATACTCTTGATGATCTTAAGGGCATTAGTCCCACTCTATGTCAACATAAAATTAATTTGGAAGAAGATGCTAAACCAGTTCGTGATCATCAACGCCGGCTGAATCCTAAAATGAAAGAAGTGGTAAGAAAGGAGATACTAAAGCTCCTTGAGGCAGGTATAATTTATCCCGTTGCTGATAGTCAGTGGGTAAGCCCTGTCCATTGTGTCCCTAAGAAGGGAGGTATTACTGTTGTTCCTAATGATAAAGATGAATTGATTCCTCAAAGAATTATTACAGGTTATAGGATGGTAATTGATTTCCGCAAATTAAATAAGGCTACTAAAAAGGATCATTACCCCTTACCTTTTATCGATCAAATGCTAGAAAGATTATCCAAACATACACATTTTTGCTTTCTAGATGGTTATTCTGGTTTCTCTCAAATACCTGTGTCAGCCAAAGATCAATCAAAGACTACTTTTACATGCCCTTTTGGTACTTTTGCTTATAGACGTATGCCTTTTGGTTTATGTAATGCACCTGCTACCTTTCAAAGATGCATGATGGCTATATTCTCTGACTTTTGTGAAAAGATTTGTGAGGTTTTCATGGACGACTTTTCCGTCTATGGATCTTCTTTTGATGATTGCTTGAGCAACCTTGATCGAGTTTTGCAGAGATGTGAAGAAACTAATCTTGTCTTGAATTGGGAAAAGTGCCACTTTATGGTTAATGAAGGTATTGTCTTGGGGCATAAAGTTTCTGAAAGAGGTATTGAAGTTGATAAAGCCAAGGTTGATGCTATTGAAAAGATGCCATGTCCCAAGGACATCAAAGGTATAAGAAGTTTCCTTGGTCATGCCGGTTTTTATAGGAGGTTCATTAAGGACTTCTCAAAAATCTCTCGGCCTCTGACTAATTTATTACAAAAAGATATACCATTTGTTTTTGATGATGATTGTGTAGAAGCATTTGAAATACTTAAGAAAGCATTGATCTCTGCACCTATTGTTCAGCCACCTGATTGGAATTTACCCTTTGAAATTATGTGTGATGCTAGTGATTATGCTGTAGGTGCTGTTCTAGGACAAAGAGTTGATAAGAAACTAAATGTTATTCAATATGCTAGTAAAACTCTAGACAATGCTCAAAGAAATTATGCTACTACTGAAAAAGAATTCTTAGCAGTTGTATTTGCTTGTGATAAGTTCAGACCTTATATTGTTGATTCTAAAGTAACTATTCACACTGATCATGCTGCTATTAAATATCTTATGGAAAAGAAAGATGCTAAACCTAGACTTATTAGATGGGTTCTCTTGCTACAAGAATTTGATTTGCATATTGTTGATAGAAAAGGAGCTGAGAACCCCGTTGCAGACAACTTGTCTAGGTTAGAAAATGTGCTTGATGACCCACTACCTATTGATGATAGCTTTTCCTGATGAGCAATTAAATGTCATAAATGCTTCTCATACTGCTCCATGGTATGCTGATTATGCTAATTACATTGTTGCTAAGTTTATACCACCTAGTTTCACATACCAGCAAAAGAAAAAGTTCTTCTATGATTTGAGGCATTACTTTTGGGATGACCCACATCTTTATAAAGAAGGAGTAGATGGTGTTATTAGACGTTGTGTACCTGAGCATGAACAGGAACAGATCCTACGCAAGTGTCACTCCGAAGCTTATGGAGGACACCATGCTGGAGATAGAACTGCACATAAGGTACTGCAATCTGGTTTTTATTGGCCTACTCTCTTCAAGGATGCCCGTAAGTTTGTCTTATCTTGTGATGAATGTCAAAGAATTGGTAATATTAGTAGACGTCAAGAAATGCCTATGAATTATTCACTTGTTATTGAACCATTTGATGTTTGGGGCTTTGACTATATGGGACCTTTTCCTTCCTCTAATGGTTATACACATATTTTAGTTGCTGTTGATTACGTTACTAAGTGGGTAGAAGCTATTCCAACTAGTAGTGCTGATCATAACACTTCTATTAAAATGCTTAAAGAAGTTATTTTTCCAAGATTTGGAGTCCCTAGATATTTAATGACTGATGGTGGTTCACATTTTATTCATGGTGCTTTCCGTAAAATGCTTGCTAAATATGATGTTAATCATAGAATTGCATCTCCTTATCACCCTCAGTCTAGTGGTCAAGTAGAATTGAGTAATAGAGAACTCAAATTAATTTTGCAAAAGACTGTTAATAGGTCTAGAAAGAATTGGTCCAAGAAACTTGATGATGCATTATGGGCCTATAGAACTGCATATAAAAATCCTATGGGTATGTCTCCGTATAAAATGGTCTATGGAAAAGCATGTCACTTACCTCTCGAACTAGAACACAAGGCTTATTGGGCTATTAAAGAACTTAATTATGATTTTAAACTTGCCGGTGAGAAGAGGTTATTTGATATTAGCTCACTTGATGAATGGAGAACCCAAGCCTACGAAAATGCCAAGTTGTTTAAAGAAAAAGTTAAAAGATGGCATGACAAAAGGATACAAAAGCGTGAGTTTAATGTAGGTGATTATGTATTGCTATACAACTCTCGCTTAAGATTTTTTATAGGAAAACTTCTCTCTAAATGGGAAGGTCCTTACGTTATCGAAGAGGTCTACCGTTCCGGTGCCATAAAAATCAACAACTTCGAAGGCACAAATCCGAAGGTGGTAAACGGTCAAAGAATCAAACACTATATCTCAGGTAATCCCATAAATGTTGAAACCAATATTATTGAAACCGTAACCCCGGAGGAATACATAAGGGACACTTTCCGGAACGTTTCAGACTTCGAAAAGGAATAGGTATGTGGTACGGTAAGTAAACCGACTCCAAAACAATTTTTAAGGCAATATTTCTTTATTTTGAAATATTTAGAAAAATAAGCAGCAGTCCGGGAAGGACACGAGGGCTCCACGAGGGTGGAGGGCGCGCCCTACCCTACTGGGCGCGTCCCCCTACCTCGTGGGCACCTCGTGTGCTCTCCGGACTCCGTTTTCGTATACGACACATATTTTGGTCGGTAAAAATTCATTATATAACTTCCCGGGGGTTTTGACTTCCGTATCACGCAATTATCCTCTGTTTTGTGTTTCGAGCTGTTGCTGCTGCAGATTAGAGCAAGATGACTTCGCAAGAGTCAGTCGGGGAGAGCCGGGTTTCTCATCCAGCACCGAGATCAGCAACAAACAACAATGCTGACCACTTTGGGCCAGCAACGGAGGAAGAGATGGAGGCTGATTTGAAGAGGATAGATGCCATGGAAGAGGATCAAGAAGTCACTTCCCGCCTCCAAGATGGATTCACAATGGGAGAACTGCAGATCTCGGCTATTCCAAACTTGGTTATCCCTTCCAATGTTAGATTTCTTTCTTACGAGAACATGAAAAAGAGTGTCTCTGGTTCTCCCGCAGCTATGCAGCACCCTTGGGTGCACGGAGCTTTGGCTGTTACAGGAAAACTCCAAAAGGAAATAATGGACCTCAAGCAGCAAGTCAACAAGCTCGAGGAGAAGAACCGTATCTTGAGGGGCATCATCACCAAGAACATCACATCACCATCCCCGAAAAGAGAGACGTAATCACATTGGTATGGGCACTCCACTTGGCAACTCCCAAGCTTGGGGGAGTGCCCCGGTATCGTATCACCATCACTTTTATCTTTACCATTTTTCTTAGTTCGATCCTTTTGGTAATATCTTGATCTAGTAGAATAAAAGTTCTTAGTATGATTTAGTAGTGAGTTTTGCTTTATTATCCTTCTATGTAATCGAGTCCGTGAGCTATATAATAAAGATTAGTGTTGAGTCAAGGGCTTGATTATTTTGCCATGATCCTAAGTGAATAAAAGAAAAGAGAAAGAAATAAAAAGAAACAAAGAGATCATGTGAGTCTTATGGAGAGTAATGAGCTCACATAGAAAGAGTATGATGAATAAAAGTTGTTGAGGTTTGACAAACATAGTTTTGTTCATCGTTGCAATTAATAGGAAGTAATAAAGAAAGAGAGGTCTTCACATATAAATATACTATCTTGGACATCTTTTATGATTGTGAGCACTCATTAAAATATGACATGCTAAAGAGTTGACATTGGACAAGGAAGACAACATAATGGGTTATGTTTTCTTACATCTGAGATGAATTATATTGTCTTGGATCTTCCAACATGATGAGCTTGCCTTTCCCCCTCATGCTAGCCAAATTCATTGCACCAAGTAGAGATACTACTTGTGCTTCCAAATACCCTTAAACCAGTCTTGCCATAAGAGTCCACCATATCTACCTATGGATTGAGTAAGATCCATCAAGTAAGTTGTCATCGGTGCAAGCAATAAAAATTGCTCTCTAAATATGTATGATTGATTGGTGTGGAGGAAATAAGCTTTATACGATCGTGTGATATGGAAGTAATAAAAGCGACAGACTGCATAATAAAGGTCCATATCACAAGTGGCAATATAAAGTGACGTTCTTTCGCATTAAGATTTTGTGCATCCAACCATAAAAGCGCATGACAACCTCTGCTTCCCTCTGCGAAGGGCCTATCTTTTACTTTTATCTCCTACATTGCATAAGAGTCATGGTGATCTTCACCCTTCCTTTTTACATTTTATCCTTTGGCAAGCACAATATGTTGGAAAGATCCTGGTATATATGGCTAATTGGATGTGAGTTTTCATGAACTATTACTGTTGACATTACCCTTGAGGTAAAACGTTGGGAGGCAAAACTATAAGCCCCTATCTTTCTCTGTGTCCGATTAAAACTCCATACCCATAAGTATTGCGTGAGTGTCAGCAATTGTGAAAGATTATATGATAGTTGAGTATGTGGACTTGCTGAAAAGCTCTTATACATTGACTCTTTCCTATGTTATGATAAATTGCAATTGCTTCAATGACTGAGATTGTAGTTTGTTAGTTTTCAATGAAGTTTACGATTCATACTTGATATTGTGATTGAATTATTACTCTAGCATAAGAGATTATATGACAAGAATTATATAAGTTGCTGTTCTAAGAATGATCATGATGCCCTCATGTCCGTATTTTATTTTTATCGACACCTCTATCTCTAAACATGTGGACATATTTTTCGATTTCGGCTTTTCGCTTGAGGACAAGCGAGGTCTAAGCTTGGGGGAGTTGATACGTCCATTTTGCATCATGCTTTTATATCAATATTTATTGCATTATGGGCTGTTATTACACATTATGTCACAATACTTATGCCTATTCTCTCTTATTTTACAAGGTTTACATAAAGAGGGAGAATGCCGGCAGCTGGGATTCTGGGCTGGAAAAGGAGCAAATATTAGAGACCTATTCTGCACAGCTCCAAAAGTCCTGAAACTTCACGGATGATGTTTTCCAAATATATAAAAAATACTGAGCGCAAGAACTCACCAGGGGGGCCACACCCTTCCCACGAGGGTGGGGGCGCGCCCTACCCCTGGGCGCGCCCCCTACCTCGTGGGCCCCCTGGTGGCCCTCCGGTGGCCATCTTCTGCTATATGGAGTCTTTCGATGGGAAAAAATCATAAGCCATCTTCTCGGACGAAACTCCGCCGCCACGAGGCGGAACCTTGGCGGAACCAATCTAGGGCTCTGGCGGAGCTGTTCTGCCGGGGAAACTTCCCTCCCGGAGGGGGAAATCATCGCCATCGTCATCACCAACGCTCCTCTCATCGGGAGAGGGCAATCTCCATCAACATCTTCATCAGCACCATCTCATCTCAAAACCCTAGTTCATCTCTTGTATCCAATTCTTGTCTCCAAGTCCGGGATTGGTGCTAGTAGGTTGCTAGTAGTGTTAATTACTCCTTGTAGTTGATGCTAGTTGGTTTAATTGGTGGAAGATCATATGTTCAGATCCTATATGCATATTAATACCCCTCTGATTATGAACATGTTTATGCTTTGTGAGTAGTTACTTTTGTTCCTGAGGACATGGGAGAAGTCTTGCTATTAGTAGTCATGTGAATTTGGTATTCGTTCGATATTTTGATGAGATGTATGTTGTCTCTCCTCTAGTGGTGTTATGTGAACATCGACTTCATGACACTTCACCATTATTTAGGCCTAGAGGAAGGCATTGAGAAGTAATAAGTAGATGATGGGTTGCTAGAGTGATAGAAGCTTAAACCCTAGTTTATGCGTTGCTTCGTAAGGGGCTGATTTGGATCCATATGTTTCATGCTATGGTTAGGTTTACCTTAATACTTTTGTTGTATTTGCGGATGCTTGCAATAGAGGTTAATCATAAGTGGGATGCTTGTCCAAGTAAGGGCAGCACCCAAGCACCGGTCCACCCACATACCAAATTATCAAAGTACCGAACGCGGATCATATGAATGTGATGAAAACTAGCTTGATGATATTCCCATGTGTCTTCGGGAGCGCTTTACATCATATAAGAGTTTGTTCAGGCTTGTCCTTTGCTACAAAAGGATTGGACCATCTTGCTGCACTTTATTTACTTTTTCTACTTGTTGCTCGTTACAAATTATCCTATCACAAAACTATCTGTTACCACTTATTTCAGTACTTGTAGATAATACCTTGCTGGAAACCGCTTATCATTTCCTTCTGCTCCTCGTTGGGTTCGACACTCTTACTTATCGAAAGGACTACGATAGATCCCCTATACTTGTGGGTCATCATCAATCACATCATTCTCCTAATGATGTGATCTCGTTAATCAAATGACAACTCATGTCTATGGTTAGGAAACTTAACCATCTTTGATTAACGAGCTAGTCAAGTAGAGGCATACTAGTGACACTATGTTTGTCTATGTACTCACACATGTATTATGTTTCCGGTTAATACAATTCTAGCATGAATAATAAACATTTATCATGAAATAAGGAAATAAATAATAACTTTATTATTGCCTCTAGGGCATATTTTCTTCAGTCTCCCGCTTGCACTAGAGTCAATAATCTAGTTCACATCGTCATGTGATTTAACACCAATAGTTCACATCACCATGTGATTAACACCCATAGTTCACATCGTCATGTGACCAACACCCAAAGGGTTTACTAGAGTCAATAATCTAGTTCACATCGCTATGTGATTAACACCCCAAGAGTACTAAGGTGCGATCATGTTTTGCTTGTGTGAGAAGTTTAGTCTACGGGTCTGCCACATTCAGATCTGTATGTATTTTGCAAATTTCTATGTCAACAATGCTCTGCACGGAGCTACTCTAGCTAATTGCTCCCACTTTCAAAATGTATCCAAATTGAGACTTAGAGTCATCTGGATCAGTACAAAAATTTGCATTGACGTAACCCTTCACGACGAACCTTTGGTCACCTCCAAAATCGAGAAACATATCCTTATTGCACTAAGGATAATTTTGACCGCCGTCTAGTGATCTACTCCTAGATCACTATTGTACTTCCTTGCCAAACTCAGTGTAGGTTATACAATAGATCTGGTACACAGCATGGCATACTTTATAGAAACTATGGCTGAGGCATAGGGAATGACTTTCATTCTCTTTCTATCTTCTGCAGTGGTCGGGCTTTGAGTCTTACTCAATTTCACACCTTGTAACACAGGTAAGATCTCTTTCTTTGACTGTTCCATTTTGAACTACTTCAAAATCTTGTCAAGGTATGTACTCATTGAAAAAACTTATCAAGTGTCTTGATCTATCTCTATAGATCTTGATGCTCAATATGTAAGTAGCTTCATCGAGGTCTTTATTTGAAAAACTCCTTTCAAATACTCCTTTACGCTTTCCAGAAAATTCTACATTATTTCCGATCAACAATATGTCATTCACACATTCTTATCATAAATGTTGTAGTGCTCTCACTCACTTTCTTGTAAATATAGGCTTCACCGCAAGTCTGTATAAAACCATATGCTTTGATCACACTATCAAAACGTTTATTCCAACTCTGAGATGCTTGCACCAGTCCATTGATGGATCGCTAGAGCTTGCTCACTTTGTTAGCACCTTTAGGATCGACAAAACCTTCAGGTTGCATCACATACAACTCTTCTTCCAGAAATCCATTCAGGAATGCAGCCTTTACATCCATTTGCCAAATTTCATAATCATAAAATGCGGCAATTGCTAACATGATCGGACGGACTTAAGCATCGATATGAGTGAGAAAATCTCATAGTAGTCAACACCTTGAACCTGTCGAAAACATTTTGCGACAATTCGAGCTTTATAGATAGCAACACTACTATCAACGTCCGTCTTCCTCTTGAAGATCCATTTATTTTCTATGGCTTGCCGATCATCGGGCAAGTCAACCAAAGTCCACACTTTGTTCTCGTACATGGATCCCACCTCTGATTTCATGGCCTCAAGCCATTTCGCGAAATATGGGCTCATCATCGCTTCCTCATAGTTCGTAGGTTCATCATGGTCAATTAACATGACCTCCAGAGCAGGATTACCGTACTACTCTAGTGCGGATATCACTCTGGTTGACCTACGAGGTTTGGTAGTAACTTGATCTGAAGTTACATGATCATCATCATTAGCTTCCTCACTAATTGGTGTAGGACTCACAGAAACAGATTTCCGTGATGAACTACTTTCCAATAAGGGAGCAGGTACAAATACCTCATCAAGTTCTACTTTCCTCCCACTCACTTCTTTCGAGAGAAACTCCTTCTCTAGAAAAGATCCATTCTCAGCAACAAATATCTTGCCTTCAGATCTGTGATAGAAGGTGTACCCAACAGTTACTTTTGGGTATCCTATGAAGACGCACTTCTCCGACTTGGGTTTGAGCTTATCAAGATGAAACCTTTTCACATAAACATCGCAACCCCAAACTTTAAGAAACGACAGCTTAGGTTTCTTGCTAAACCACAGTTCATACGGTGTCGTCTCAACGGATTTAGATGGTGCCCTTTTTAACGTGAATGTAGTTGTTTCTAATGCATAACCCCAAAACGATAGTGGTAAATCGGTAAGAGACATCATAGATTGCACTATATCAAATAAAGTACGGTTATGATGTTCGGACACACCATTACACTGTGGTGTTCCAGGTGGTATGAGTTTGTGAAACTATTCCATGTTGTTTTAATTTAAGACCAAACTCGTAACTCAAATATTCGCCTCTGCGATTAGATCGTAGAAACTTTATTTTCTTGTTACGATGATTTTCCACTTCACTCTGAAATTCTTTGAACTTTTCAAATGTTTCAGACTTATGTTTCTTCATGTAGATATATCCATATCTGCTCAAATCATCTGTGAATGTCAGAAAATAACGATAACCACCGCGAGCCTCGACACTCATCGGACTGCATACATTAGTATGTATTATTTCCAACAAGTTTGTTTCTCGCTCCATTGTTCCGGAGAAAGGAGTCTTAGCCATCTTGCCCATGAGGTATGGTTCGCAAGCATCAACTGATTCATAATCAAGTGATTCCAAAAGCCCATTAGCATGGAGTTTCTTCATGCGCTTTACACCAATATGACCCAAACGGCAATGCCACAAATAAGTTGCACTATCATCATTAACTTTGCATCTTTTGGCTTCAATATTATGAATATGTGTATCACTACGATTGAGATCCAACAAACCAATTTCATTGGGTGTATAACCATAGAAGGTTTTATTCATGTAAACGGAACAACAATTACTCTCTAACTTAAACGAATAATAGTATTGCAATAAACAGGATCAAATCATATTCATGCTCAACACAAACACCAAATAACATTTATTTAGGTTCAACACTAATCCCGAAAGTATAGGGAGTGTGCGATGATGATCATATCATTCTTGGAACTACTTCCAACACACATCGTCACTTCACCCTTAACTAGTTTTTGTTCATTCCGCAACTCCCGTTTCGAGTTACTACTCTTAGCAACTGAACCAGTATCAAATACCGAGGGGTTTGCTATAAACACTAGCAAAGTACACATCAATAACATGTATATTAAATATACCTTTGTTCACTATGCCATCCTTCTTATCCGTCAAGTATCTAGGGCAGTTCCACTTCCAGTGACCATTTCCTTTGCAGTAGTAGCACTCAGTTCCAGGCTTGGGTCTAGCTTTGGGCTTCTTCATGGGAGCAGCAACTTGCTTGCTATTCTTCTTTGAAGTTCCCTTTCTTTCCTTTTGCCCTTTTCTTGAAACTAGTGGTCTTGTTAACCATCAACACTTGATGCTATTTCTTGATTTCTACCTTCACCGATTTGAGCATCACGAAGAGCTTGGGAATTAATTTCGTCATCCCTTGCATATTATAGTTCATCACGAAGTTCCATTAACTTGGTGATAGTGATTAGAGATCTATGTCAATCACCTTTTTATCTGGAAGATTAACTCCCACTTGATTCAAGCGATTGTAGTACTCAGACAATCTGAGCACATGCTCACTGGTTGAGCTATTCTCCTCCATCTTGTAGGCAAAGTACTGTCAGAGGTCTCATACCTCTCGACACGGGCATGCGTATGAAATACCAATTTCAACTCTTAGAACATCTTATATGTTCCGTGGCGTTCAAAAGTTTTTGAAGTCCCGGTTCTAAGCCGTAAAGCATGGTGCACTAAATTATTAAGTAGTCATCATACCGAGCTTTGTCAAACGTTCATAACATGTGCATCTGCTCCTGCAATAGGTCGGTCACCTAGCGGTGCATCAAGGACATAATTATTCTGTGCAACAATGAGGATAATCCTCAGATCACGGATCCAATCCGTATCATTGCTACTAACATCTTTCAACTTTATTTTCTCTAGGAACATATCAAAAATAAATGGGGAGCTACATCGCAAGCTATTGATCTACAACGTAGATATGCAAATACTATCAGGACTAAGTTCATGATAAATTAAAGTTCAATTAATCATATTACTTAAGAACTCCCACTTAGATAGACATCCCTCTAGTCATCTAAATGATCACGTGATCCAAATCAACTAAACCATGTCCGATCATCACGTGAGATGGAGTAGTTTTCAATGGTGAACATCACTATGTTGATCATATCTACTATATGATTCACGCTCGACCTTTCGGTCTCCAGTGTTCCGAGGTCATATCTGCATATGCTAGGCTCGTCAAGTTTAACCCGAGTATTCTGCATGTGCAAAACTGGCTTGCACCCGTTGTAAATGAACGTAGAGCCTATCACACCCGATCATCACGTGGTGTCTCGGCACGACGAACTTTGGCAATGGTGCATACTCAGGGAGAACAAATTTACCTTGAAATTTAGTGAGAGATCATCTTATAAAGCTACCATCTAACTAAGCAAAATAAGATGTATAAAATATAAACATCACATGCAATCAAAATATGTGACATGATATGCTGAACATCATCTTGTGATTTTGATCTCCATCTCCAAAGTACTGTCATGATCTTCATTGCTACCGGCATGACACCATGAGCTCCATCATGTTGATCTTTTATCAATGTGTTGTCACATGGTCGTCTCACCAGCTATTGCTTTTGCAACTATTGCTATCGCATAGCGATATAGTAAAGCAATTACATGGCACTTGCATCTTATGCAATAAAGAGACAACCATAAGGCTCCTACCAGTTGCCGATAACTTTGTTACAAAACATGATCATCTCATACAATAAGATATAGCATCATGCCTTGCCATATCACATCACAACATTCCCTGCAAAAGCAAGTTAGACGTCCTCTACTTTGTTGCAAGTTTTACGTGGCTGCTACAGGCTGAGCAAGAACCGTTCTTACATACGCATCAAAACCACAATGATAGTTCGTCAAGTTAGTGTTGTTTTAACCTTCTCAAGGACCGGGCGTAGCCACACTCGGTTCAACTAAAGTTGGAGAAACTGACACCCGCCAGCCACCTGTGTGCAAAGCACGTCGGTAGAACCAGTCTCGTGTAAGCGTACGCGTAATGTTGGTCGAGGCCGCTTCATCCAACAATACCGTCGAACCAAAGTATGACATGCTAGTAAGCAGTATGACTTGTATCGCCCACAACTCACTTGTGTTCTACTCGTGCATATAACATCTACGCATAAAACCGGATCTGATACCACTATTGGGGAACGTAGTAATTTCAAAAAAATTCCTACGCACACGCAGAATCATGGTGATGCATAGCAACAAGAGGGGAGAGTGTTGTCTATGTACCCTAGTAAACCGTAAGCGGAAGCGTTTATCAACGCGGTTGATGTAGTCGTACACCTTCACGATCCGTCCCGATCAAGTACCAAACGTACGGCACCTCCATGTTCAGCACACGTTCAACTCGATGACGTCTTCGCCTTCTCGATTCAGCAAGAGGGGCGAAGTAGTAGATGAGTTCCGGCAGCACGACGGCGTGGTGACGGTGTTGGTGAAGAACAATCTTCGCAGGGCTTCGCCTAAGCGCTACGAAAACTATGACGGAGGATAAACTAGAGGGGACGGGGTTGCCGACACACGGCTTGGTGTTTCTTGATGTGTCTTGGGTGCTAGCCCTACCCCTCTAATTATATGTTGAGCCTTGGGGTCGAAACTTGGAGTAAAAGCCTCCACAAAGTTGGTTTCACCCGAAAGGCAAGAGTCCTTCTCGGACTCCAGGGCCAGACGCCAGGGTTCCCGGTGTCTGGACCCAAACGCCAGGGACCCTGTCGTCTGCCCCCTGGACTCCGCAAAACTTTCTTTTGCACTTTCCAAAAACCTTGTGGGCTTTCCCCTTTGGCCAAAATAAAGTGTTCTCGTACCCAAACATTTCGGAAACATCCGGAACCCCTTCCGGTAAATTTCAGAACCCTTCCGGAGACCAAACACTATTATACCATATATCAAACTTTATCTCCGGACCATTTCGGAGTTCCTCATCATGTCCGTGATCTTATCCGGAACTCCGAACAACATTCGGTTACCAACATACATAACTCATAAATACTATATCGTCAATGAACATTAAGCATGCGGACCCTACGGGTTCGAGAACTATGTAGACATGACCGAGACACTTCTCTGGTCAATAACCAATAGCAGAATCTGGATGCCCATATTGGCTCCTACACATTCTACAAAGATCTTTATCGGTCGAACCGCATAACAACATACGTTGTTCCCTTTGTCATCGATATGTTACTTACCCGAGATTCAATCATCGGTATCTCAATACCTAGTTCAATCTCGTTACCGGCAAGTCTCTTTACTCGTTAAGTAATACATCATCCCACAACTAGCTCATTAGTTACAATGCTTGCAAGGCTTATAGTGATGTGCATTACCGAGTGGGCCCAGAGATACCTCTCCAACAACCGGAGTGACAAATCCTAATCTAGAAATACGCCAACTCAACAAGTACCTTCGGAGACACCTGTGGAGCACCTTTATAATCACCCAGTTACATTGTGACGTTTGGTAGCACACAAAGTGTTCCTCCGGTAAACGGGAGTTGCATAATCTCATAGTCATAGGAACATGTATAAGTCATGAAGAAAGCAATAGCAACATACTAAACGATCAAGTGCTAAGCTAACGGAATGGGTCAAGTCAATCACATCATTCTCCTAATGATGTGATCCCGTTAATCAAATGACCACTCATGTCTATGGTTAGGAAACTCAACCATATTTGATTAACGAGCTAGTCAAGTAGAGGCATACTAGTGACACTATGTTTGTCTATGTATTCACACATGTATTATGTTTCCGGTTAATACAATTCTAGCATGAATAATAAACATTTATCATGAAATAAGGAAATAAATAATAACTTTATTGTTGCCTCTAGGGCATATTTCCTTCACCTTTCCTCTTCCCCCTCTTCCTTTTGAAGGAAATATGCCCTAGAGGCAATAATAAAGTTGTTATTTATATTTCCTTATATCATGATAAATGTTTATTAATCATGCTAGAATCGTATTAACCAGAAACTTAGTACATGTGTGAATACATAGACAAACAGGGTGTGCCTTGTATGCCTCTACTTGATTAGCTCGTTAATCAAAGATGGTTATGTTTCCTAACCATAGACATGTGTTTTCATTTGATGAACGGGATCACATCATTAGAGAATGATGTGATGGACAAGGCCCATCCGTTAGCTTAGCATAATGATCGTTTTGTTTTATTGCTATTGCTTTCTTCATGACTTATACAAGTTCCTCTGACTATGAGATTATGGAACTCCTGAATAACGGAGGAACACCTTGTGTGCTATCAAACGTCACAACGTAACTGGGTGATTATAAAGATGCTCTACAGGTGTCTCCGATGGTGTTTGTTGAGTTGGCATAGATCAAGATTAGGATTTGTCACTCCGTGTATCGGAGAGGTATCTTTGAGCCCTCTCGGTAATGCACATCACTATGAGCCTTGCAAGCAATGTGTCTAATGAGTTAGCCATGGGATGATGCATTACAGAACGAGTAAAGAGACTTGCCGTAACGAGATTGAACTAGGTATGATGATACCAACAATCGAATCTCGGGCAAGTAACATACCGATGACAAAGGGAACAACGTATGTTGTTATGCGGTTTGGACCGATAAAGATCTTCGTAGAATATGTAGGAGCCAATATGAGCATCCAGGTTTCGCTATTGGTTATTAACCGGAGATGTGTCTCGGTCATGTCTACATAGTTCTCAAACCCGTAGGGTCCACACGCTTAATGTTCGATGACGATTTGTATTATAAGTTATGTGATTTGATGACCGAAGATTGTTTGGAGTCTCAGATGAGATCATGGACATGACGAGGAGTCTCGAAATGGCCGAGAGGTAGAGATTCATATATTGGAAGGTTACATTCGGACACCGGAATGGTTTAGGTCATTTCGGATAAGATTCGGAGTACCGGGGGTTACCGGAACTCCCCCCCCCCCTCCTGGGAAGTTCATGGGCCTTAGTGGAAAGGAGAGAAGGGCCACAAGGGAGGCCACACGCCCCCATGGCCATTCCGAATTGGACTAGGGAGGGGGAGGCGCCCCCTCTTTCGTTCTCCCCTCTCCTCCTCCCCTCTCTCTCCCTCTCTTTGAAAGGAAGGGGACTCCAACTAGGATTGGGAATCCTAGTTGGACTCCCCATGGCGCGCGCCCTCCTTCGGCCAGCCACCTCTCCTCCCCCCTTTATATACGTGGGAGGGGGGCACCCCAAAGGCACACTAAGTCTTATCTTAGCCGTGTGTGGTGCCCCCCTCCATAGTTACACACCTCGGTCATATCGTCGTAGTGCGCCCTGCGCCGATAACTTCATCATCACCGTCGCCACGCCGTCATGCTGACGGAACTCTCCCTCGTCCTCAACTGGATCAAGAGATCGAGGGACGTCATCGAGCTGAACGTGTGCTGAACACGGAGGTGCCGTACGTTCGGTGCTAGGATCGGTTGGATCGCGAAGACGTTCAACTACATCAAGTCCGTTACTAAATGCTTCCGCTTTCGGTCTATGAGGGTACGTGGACACACTCTCCCCTCTCGTTGCTATGCATCTCCTAGATAGATCTTACGTGATCGTAGGAAATTTTCTGAAATACTGTGTTCCCCAACACCTTTTCCCTCCCGGTAAATATGGTAGGGGGGCCGGATTGGAATAGGTCCCCTAAGTAGGATTCCTCCTACTTGGGGCGCCCAAGGCAGCTCCTCTCTCCTCCCACCTATATATACATGGGGAGGGGCGCCTAGAACACACACCAACAATTGTTAGCCGTGTGCGGCGCCCCCCTCCACAGTTTATGCCTCCGATCATATTGTCGTAGTGCTTAGGCGAAGCCCTGTGCGGATCAGTTCACCATCACCGTCACCACGTCGTCGTCCTGACGAAATTCTCCCGCGACACTTTGCTGGATCAAGAGTTCGAGGGACGTCATCGAGCTGAACGTGTGCAGAACTCAGATGTGTCGTACGTTCGGTGCTTGATCGGTCGGAACGAGAAGAAGTTTGACCACATCAATTGCGTTGTCAAACGCTTCCGCTTTCAGTCTACAAGGGTACATGGACACACTCTCCCCCTCTCTTTGCTATGCATCTCCTTCATAGATCTGGCATGAGCGTAGGAATTTTTTTGAAATTGCATGCTACATTTCCCAACATGAACGACATCACTAGGTCGGGCAACAACCTCATGGCCGCTATCCGATCATCGTCCCCCTTCTGTTTTTGATGGACGTGGTCCACGACCATTGACCCATTGGGTGGGTACGTGACCAAGGGTGTGGTTTCTGCCGGCGGTTCATCGATGGCGATGGTGGCACAGAGTGCTTCCTCCTTGATGGCTATTGCGGGAGGCACATCGGTCGTGCCCGGGGTGAGGATATTTACCATCATCCGACCTTTTCTCCAAGGGAAACCTCAAATCCTTTTCTGGATCAAAGGATGTCGACACCTTTGCGTCGTGCCCCTCCTGAGGCTTCATTTTAGGAGAAGTGGCAGGGGTGATGTGGTGGGGGTAGTTTTGCGGTGGATGTGGGGGCGGTCGGAGCAAGATGTTGGTGTGTGTTGGCGTTGAGGCTTCTGTGCCGACAATGGTGGGGCGATGTTAGAGACGTGGCAATGGTTGAGGTAGTCGGCTCTTCTCCGGTGTGTCAGCGGGGTCGCCTCGACTTGTTTGTTGCTGTGAAGTTGGAGCTATATTGGCGGGGTCCCGATGGCGTACTGTGATGGGCAACAGGTAGTCCGTTCAGTGATTTTCCGCAATGCCAGACGTGCCTAGTTCTGCTTCGTAGTTCTGTGTTAGAATTGGAGTTGCGTTGTTTGATCACTGGTGGATGGGTTTGGCGCACATTTCCATATAGCTCCACTCGACCTCTACATGGTGTGTTGGGTCGATGATCGCCTACGGTAAAGTTGGAGTCGTGTGCTTACCTTTAGGGATGGTGATGACGCCTTCTAGAGGAGGAGTGATCACAATGACACTTGTGTGCTGTCTCGACTAGGCCCTCTTTGAAAAGGTGTGTATGGGATATTCTATGTGTCGCTCAGCGGTTTGTGATGGTTTTCATCTGATTTTTCACTAATTAACTAGATAATTCTCTTCGTGGATGCTTTCATTTCAAAAGAAAAAAAAAGAAACTAGCCCAACGCGCATGCCCGCAAGCCTGCACATGTCTCACCACCATAATGCACGGAGTTCCCTTGTCGGCTCGTACATCGAGCAAAAGGGATGCGTCTTTTATTGAGGATCTGCATACGGGGTCATGTGGGGCGATAGTTAGAGACCACAGAGGTAATTTTATTGCTGCTTCAACTTCTCGCCTTGAGCATGTGGCGGATGTCGTCTATGCGGAAGCGGGGGCACTACTTGAAGGTTTAAAGTTACTTCAGAGTATGGGGTGCAATAATGTCTTGGTGATGATGGATAATTTTGTTGTGATCCATGCTATACATCTGAATGAGGAACATTCTATGGTGGCGGCTCCAGTTTTAGATGATTGCAGACAGTTATTACGAGAGTTCGGAAAGGTTACTATTGAGCACTGTAATAGAGAATCAAATGTAGTTGCTCATGAGCTAGCTGAGTGGGGGCGTGTAAACACCCCTTCTTTATGGGTGGATGCACCTCCGGTTAGTATTGCTAAATTTTTAGTAAATGATGTAAGCATTATTTAAGATTAATAAAGCCAGCCATGAAGGCCTTTCCGTCAAAAAAAGGGATCACTACTCTTTTTTATTTTTCTATGCCGTCTCACTTCTTTTTTCGACGGAGTTGTGCGGCAACTCCCATTTGAGCATTCAATAAAAATTAAGGTATTCATAGACTAATCTTGATGCTATAGCATGCTCGTCCACAAAAATTCAACCAAAAAATTATTATTTGTTGCCTGCAAAATAATAGATTTGTAACCGAAAACGTATTCATGTTCTTTCAGTAACTGAAAAGCATCTTGGGAGCAATACATTGAAGTTAAACCGTGAGACAAAGAATATTTGAAAGAAATAAAAAAAGCCTATGCACACCATATCGGTGTGCAATGGACATGTCAAGCTCAAATCACTCAGAGAAAGACTTGCCACATGTATCTTAACAATTTTTGAGTTGTTGATTGTTTTTGAGATAGCTAACCGCTTAATCCAAGTGGTGAACACCATCTCCCAAATCCAGCTTATAAGTCTGTCACAATTCTCCTTCGTAGGCAATGTGGACTAATTAACTTACATCCGTTCTTTCTGATGTTTTTGTTCCGAACAAATTCTTTCTCAAGTGCTACCTCGATACGGGCCGAATGTAAGCCAGGTAGAGGAAAAAGAAGGGACGCGCCAGAACGTCAGTCTCGGCCCGTACGGAACGTTCGTAAACCAACAAGCGTCAGCCCATTTGGAGGAAAATCGCAAGGTTAGAGCTAGATCCGTCACCCATCACGTGCACACGTGCCCAGTACTACGGACAACCAGCTCCAACACACCATCTTTCTGAACACATCTTTGCTTCTAGTACCGCAAGATCAATGAGGAGTGGGGTGCAATACAAGCACCGGCAACAGCAGCAGATCGACGCAGCAAATTGTTAGAGTTGTGTCGAATATTATGTACAAGATAGGTTATAGTTGGACTAGGAGTTGTATTGTGTTTACATAGGATGTGGAGTCGTGTCCTAATAGGACACTTGTATCCTAGGCCTCTTATATATAGCGGGGATAGACACACGATATAACCTATGCCAACATAATAGCACAGGCGCGCAAGGGGGAGCCGGCGGCGTGTGCCGACGCCCGGGTGACCGGTGTGCGGTATTGTGACGGTGTCACGGGGAGGAGCGCGCGTAGTCAAGCCCCGGAGATGTAGCCATGATGGTGAACCTCGTTAACAAATCTCGATGTCGTGCTCGTGTGATTGCTTGATCTTTGAAGAATTGACAGTATGGACTTGGATTTATTTTAACAAATGATATCATGAGCTAGGTTGTTCGAAGGTGATGGATTGTTGATTTAGAGGCGGGTTTGATGTTTTGATCCGTATCATGGTGAGCACGGTTGAGATCGATGGGAAGACGTCAAAGCGATGAGCAATCATGGGGAGTAGCGGAAATCGGATGGGCATGCAAGCAGTCGAGACGTGCGGCGGTCGATCGGGTGGATCGATCGGGCGAGCGTCAGGCGGCGTACGCGAGTTGCGGCAGCAGCGACGCGGCCCAGGTGCGCACGTGCCAGAGGTGTCCCAAGGCCCTTGATTGCTGAGGAGCCGTGCAAGTTCGATGCATACGGTGCGAGCTAGGAGTTCATACGAGATTTGTTTGGAAAACAAAACCGGACCGAGTCCAGGGAGAACACGTGTCTCTGCGAGGAGTGTACCTGTGGTGCAGTATAAAAACAGCAGCAGGCAGCCTCGTGACGAGACAAGGAGGCAGGCCAAATCTTGCGGAAAGTTCCGTATAGTGATACACGTACATCAGGAAAGTTGAGAATTGGCAGGAAAGCAATTGCTAGCATCGGGAATTGAGCCAGGAGCTGCTTCACGTGAAGACTAGAAGATTTTTTGTTCTTTGGTTGGGATTTGCTATTAGTGCACGAGGGTGTACCACGTCAGGTTTTGCTTGTGTACTTGGGCATCACATGAGGAAAGCTTGGATAATTTTTCGCAAGGTCAGCCATACAAAGAACTGTGGCGCCATCGGGTATCAGGTTTGTGGTGGAGAAGTTCAACTGAACTGAAAACCTCGGGTTATGACAGACAAGGATGAAAGATTTGTTGGCACAGGAGATGCTTGAAGGCGTTGCGGGGTGTCATGTCAGCTAAGATGGAATTATCATGTGATGGATGGAAATTCTTGAAAAACGATTTGGGAGCCTCGAGCGTGTCATGCAGTCGAACGAGTTCGGCTGGGTCAGACTAGATAGTCTGACGGATCGACGCAAGTCGGTTGGTACAGAAGACGGTGCGGGATCGGCGACGGCGACATAGGAGCGTGATGCTGATGGTGACCGACTTCTGAGGCGTGGAAACACGTGGTGCACATGCCCGAGGCCTGTGCGGCTTCGACAAGACTATGGCGCGGGATTGATTCAAGGTGGTGTATACACGGAGCTTGAAGTTGATGAGGCGCAGGGGTGGACTGATCATCTACCATGGAGTCATGTTGAAGGTGGAGCTGAATTGAGGGGCTACGACGTTACGACGTAAGAGCTTAGAGAGTCAAAGCCTATTCAGCGGGAAAAAGCAAGTGACACGTAGTTTGGACTGGAGCCCAGTGGTCTGATGGAAGCGTGAAACTCGTCATCGGTCGGTAATGATCGGTGGTACTCTGCAGTGGGGGTTGAGTGGTGTGGGTTCGCGACCCTTGAGACTCAATCAGGACAGCGGAGGCTCGACGCGGTAATAGCGGCGAGGCGTGCGGTACGCACGGGACATGAAGACAGGCCAGGGCTCTGGTGGTCATACATATGGTGAGACAACTGCGAATTTGACTCGGGATGACTACAAGCAACGGTGAAATTCCTTCAAGTATCAGACAGGCGGTCAAGAAAGGAGTGGTGATGTTGAGTTCAGGTAACTCTTATGTGTGACATCCAATATGTGAGTTGTTCACTTTCACGCAGGTCATGATCGGTGTGTGATGATGTTGACGGATACTCTGAAAGTTGGGAGCACAGACTAGAGTAAAGAGGAACTTAAATTTGCTCGAGTATTGACTGTGGTCAGGAAAAGAAGGTAATACAAGTGGTGGAGTCACATGAAGTCTTTGGAGTAGCAACGGTACTCATGGGATAAGCTCAAGTCCAATGTACATAGAAGTTTGACATATTGACGAATTCAAGATGATGGAGAATATTCGCCAAGGTAGAGTTTGTTAGAGTTGTGTCGAATATTGTGTACAAGGTAGATTACAGTTGGACTAGGAGTTGTATTGTGTTTACATAGAATGTAGAGTCGTGTCCTAATAGGACACTTGTATCCTAGGCCTCTTATATATAGCGGGGATAGACACACGATGTAACCTATGCCAACATAATAGCACAGGCGCGCAAGGGGGAGCCGGCGGCGTGTGCCGACACCCGGGTGGCCGGTGTGCGGTATTGTGACGGTGTCATGGAAAGGAGCGCCCGTAGTCAAGCCTCAGGGATGTAGCCATGATGATGAACCTCGTTAATAAATCTTGATGTTATGCTCGTGTGATTGATTGATCCTCAAAAGATCAACAATATGGCCTTGGATTTATTCTAACGATCACTGATATAAAGTAAACTGGTCGATCGGCAGCAGCAGCGCTGCTGCGCATCTCTTTCTCTTGCGTAAGGCATGTGGCACCTTCCATTTTTGCTGAATGGAGTGAAATGGTAGTACATCAGTCAGAACTGTTGGACACCTTCTTGCTTCATGGGTTTGCACATTTTTTTTCCGGGCTGTAAGGGTGTCTCACCCGTAAATCGGACACCTCATTTGTTGACGAACCGAGGAACCAATGTGGGAGCTGACCAACCAAAACTATCCGCAAAAATTTCAAGTCTGGTTTCAACTAACCGCACACACAAATTATATGCAAATTGGATGATTTTCATACAAATTGGACAAAAATATTTACATTTCAGACATATTATTATTGGGGAACGTAGTAGAATTTTTAAAATTTTCTACGCATCACCAAGATCAATCTATGGAGTCATCTAGCAACGAGGGAGAGAGGAGTGCATCTACATACCCTTGTAGATCGCGCGCGGAAGCGTTCAAGAGAACGGGATTGATGGAGTCGTACTCGACGTGATTCAAATCACCGATGACCTAGTACCGAACGGACGGCACCTCCGCGTTCAACACACGTACGGTTAGGAAGACGTCTCCTCCTTCTTGATCCAGCAAGGGGGAAGGAAAGGTTGATGAAGATCCAGCAGCACGACGGCGTGGTGGTGGATGCAGCAGGATCCCGGCAGGGTTTCGCCAAGCGCAAGCGGGGAGGAGAGGTGTTACGGAAGGAGAGGGAGGCGCCTAGAGCAAGGGGTGCGGCTGCCCTCCCTCCCCCCTCTTTATATAGGGGCCTTGGGGGGTGCGCCGGCCCTAGGGAGATGGATCACCAAGGGGGCGGCGGCCAAGGGTGGCTTCCCCCCAAGCCAAGTGGGGGGCGCCCCACCCCTAGGGTTTCCCAACCCTAGGCACAGGGCAGGCCCAAGGGGGGGCGCACCAGCCCACTAAGGGCTAGTTCCCCACCCAATTCAGCCCATGGGGCCCTTCGGGATAGGTGGCCCCACCCGATGGACCCCGGGACCCTTCCGGTGGTCTCGGTACAATACCGGTAACCCCTGAAACCTTCCCGATGGTCAAATATGGACTTCCTATATATAAATCTTTACCTCCGGACCATTCCGGAACTCCTCGTGACGTCCGGGATCTCATCCGGAACTCCGAACAACTTTCGGGTTACTGCATACTAATATCTTTACAACCCTAGCGTCACCGAACCTTAAGTGTGTAGACCCTACGGGTTCGGGAGACATGCAGACATGACCGAGACGTCTCTCCGGTCAATAACCAACAACGGGATCTGGATACCCATGTTGGCTCCCACATGCTCCACGATGATCTCATCGGATGAACCATGATGTCAAGGATTCAATCAATCCATATACAATTCCCTTTGTCAATCGGTACATTACTTGTCCGAGACTCAATCGTCGGTATCCCAATACCTAGTTCAATCTCGTTACCGGCAAGTCACTTTACTCGTGCCGTAATGCATGATCCCGTGATCAACAACTTGGTCACATTGAGCTCATTATGATGATGCATTACCGAGTGGGCCCAGAGATACCTCTCCGCCATCCGGAGTGACAAATCCCAGTCTCGATTCGTGCCAACCCAACAGACACTTTTGGAGATACCTGTAATGTACCTTTATAGTCACCCAGTTACGTTGTGACGTTTGGCACACCCAAGGCACTCCTACGGTATCTGGGAGTTGCACAATCTCATGGTCTAAGGAAATGATACTTGACATTTGGAAAAGCTACAGCAAACGAACTACACGATCTTTGAGCTATGCTTAGGATTGGGTCTTGTCCATCACATCATTCTCCTAATGATGTGATCCCGTTATCAATGACATCCAATGTCCATAGTCAGGAAACCATGACTATATTTTGATCAACGAGCTAGTCAACTAGAGGCTCACTATGGACGTGTTGTGGTCTATGTATTGACACATGTATTACGATTTCCGGATAACACAATTATAGCATGAATAATAGACAATTATCATGGACAAAGAAATATAATAATAACCATTTTATTATTGCCTCTAGGGCATATTTCCAACAGTCTCCCACTTGCACTAGAGTCAATATTCTAGTTACATTGTGATGAATCGAACACCAATGCAGTTCTGGTGTTGATCATGTTTTGCTCTAGGGAGAGGTTTAGTCAACGAATCTGCTACATTCAAGTCTGTATGTATTTTACAAATCTCTATGTCTCCATTGTGAACACTTTCACGAATGGAGTTGTAGCGACGCTTGATATGCCTGGTCTTCCTGTGAAACCTGGGCTCCTTGGCAAGGGCAATAGCTCCAGTGTTGTCACATAAGAGAGTCATTGGGCCCGACGCATTGGGTATGACTCCTAGGTCGGTAATGAACTCCTTCACCCAGACTGCTTCTTGTGCTGCCTCCGAGGCTGTCATGTACTCCACTTCATATGTAGATCCCGCCACAATGCTTTGCTTGCAACTGCACCAGCTTAGTGCCCCACCATTCAAAATATACACGTACACGGTTTGTGACTTAGAGTCATCCAGATCTGTGTCGAAGCTAGCATCGATGTAACCCTTTACGACGAGCTCTTCATCACCTCCATACACGAGAAACATGTCCTTAGTCCTTTTCAGGTACTTCAGGATGTTCTTGACCGCTGTCCAGTGTTCCATGCCGGGATTACTTTGGTACCTTCCTACCAAACTTACGGCAAGGTTTACATCAGGTCTGGTACACAGCATAGCATACATGATAGACCCTATGGCCGAGGCATAGGGGACGACACTCATCTTTTCTCTATCTTCTGCCATGGTCGGGCATTGAGCCGTGCTCAATCTCGTACCTTGCAATACAGGCAAGAACCCCTTCTTTGACTGATCCATTTTGAACTTCTTCAATATCTTGTCAAGGTACGTACTCTGTGAAAGACCAATGAGGCGTCTCGATCTATCTCTATAGATCTTGATGCCTAATATATAAGCAGCTTCTCCAAGGTCCTTCATTGAAAAACACTTGTTCAAGTAGGCCTTTATGCTTTCCAAGAATTCTATATCATTTCCCATCAACAGTATGTCATCCACATACAATATGAGAAATGCTACAGAGCTCCCACTCACTTTCTTGTAAATGCAGGCTTCTCCATAAGTCTGCGTAAACCCAAACGCTTTGATCATCTCATCAAAACGAATGTTCCAACTCCGAGATGCTTGCACCAGCCCATAAATCGAGCGTTGGAGCTTGCACACCTTGTCAGCATTCTTAGGATCGACAAAACCTTCCGGCTGCATCATATACAATTCTTCCTTAAGGAAACCATTAAGGAATGCCGTTTTGACGTCCATTTGCCATATCTCATAATCATAGAATGCGGCAATTGCTAACATGATTCGGACGGACTTCAGCTTCGCTACGGGTGAGAAAGTCTCATCGTAGTCAACCCCTTGAACTTGTCGATAACCCTTAGCGACAAGCCGAGCTTTATAGATGGTCACATTACCATCCGCGTCTGTCTTCTTCTTAAAGATCCATTTATTTTCTATGGCTCGCCGATCATCGGGCAAGTCAGTCAAAGTCCATACTTCGTTTTCATACATGGATCCTATCTCGGATTTCATGGCTTCCAGCCATTTGTCGGAATCCGGGCCCGCCATCGCTTCTTCATAGTTCGAAGGTTCACCGTTGTCTAACAACATGATTTCCAAGACAGGGTTGCCGTACCACTCTGGTGCGGAACGTGTCCTCGTGGACCTACGAAGTTCAGTAGTAACTTGATCTGAAGTTTCATGATCATCATCATTAACTTCCTCTCTAGTCGGTGCAGGCACCTCAAGAACATTTTCTTGAGCTGCGCTACTTACCGGTTCAAGAGGTAATACTTCATCAAGTTCTACTTTCCTCCCACTTATTTCTTTCGAGAGAAACTCTTTCTCTAGAAAGGACCCATTCTTGGCAACAATGATCTTGCCTTCGGATCTGAGGTAGAAGGTATACCCAACAGTTTCTTTAGGGTATCCTATGAAGACGCATTTTTCCGACTTGGGTTCGAGCTTTTCAGGTTGAAGTTTCTTGACATAAGCATCGCATCCCCAAACTTTTAGAAATGATAGCTTAGGTTTCTTCCAAACCATAATTCATACGGTGTCGTCTCAACGGATTTCGACGGAGCCCTATTTAAAGTGAATGCGGCAGTCTCTAAAGCATAGCCCCAAAATGACAGCGGTAAATCGGTAAGAGACATCATAGATCGCACCATATCCAATAGAGTGCGATTACGATGTTCGGACACACCATTACGCTGAGGTGTTCCAGGCGGCGTGAGTTGTGAAACTATTCCACATTTTCTTAAGTGTGTGCCAAATTCGTGACTCAAGTATTCTCCCCCACGATCTGATCGCAAGAACTTGATTTTCTTGTCACGTTGATTCTCAACCTCACTCTGAAATTCCTTGAACTTTTCAAAGGTCTCAGACTTGTGTTTCATTAAGTAGACATACCCATATCTACTCAAGTCATCAGTGAGGGTGAGAACATAACGATAGCCACCGCGAGCCTCAACACTCATTGGACCGCACACATCAGTATGTATGATTTCCAATAAGTTGGTTGCTCGCTCCATTGTTCCTGAGAACGGAGTCTTGGTCATTTTACCCATGAGGCATGGTTCGCACGTGTCAAATGATTCGTAATCAAGAGACTCTAAAAGTCCATCTGCGTGGAGCTTCTTCATGCGTTTGACACCTATGTGACCAAGGCGGCAGTGCCACAAGTATGTGGGACTATCATTATCAACCTTACATCTTTTGGTATTCACACTATGAGTATGTGTAGCATTACGCTTGAGATTCATTAAGAATAAACCATTCACCATCGGAGCATGACCATAAAACATATCTCTCATATAAATAGAACAACCATTATTCTCGGATTTAAATGAGTAGCCATCTCGAATTAAACGAGATCCTGATACAATGTTCATGCTCAAAGCTGGCACTAAATAACAATTATTGAGGTTCAAAACTAATCCCGTAGGTAAATGTAGAGGCAGCGTGCCGACGGCGATCACATCGACCTTGGAACCATTCCCGATGCGCATCGTCACCTCGTCCTTCGCCAGTCTCCGCTTATTCCGCAGCTCCTTCTTTGAGTTACAAATGTGAGCAACCGCACCGGTATCAAATACCCAGGAGCTACTACGAGTACTGGTAAGGTACACATCAATTACATGTATATCACATATACCTTTAGTGTTGTCGGCCTTCTTGTCCGCTAAGTATTTGGGGCAGTTCCGCTTCCAGTGACCACTTCCCTTGCAATAAAAACACTTAGTCTCGGGTTTGGGTCCATTCTTTGGCTTCTTCCCGGAAACTTGCTTACCGGGCGCGGCAACTCCCTTGCCGTCCTTCTTGAAGTTCTTCTTACCCTTGCCTTTCTTGAACTTAGTGGTTTTATTCACCATCAACACTTGATGTTCCTTTTTGATTTCCACCTCTGCTGATTTCAGCATTGAATACACCTCAGGAATGGTCTTTTCCATCCCCTGCATATTGAAGTTCATCACAAAGCTCTTGTAGCTCGGTGGAAGCGACTGAAGGATTCTATCAATGACCGCGTCATCCGGAAGATTAACTCCCAGCTGAGTCAAGCGGTTATGCAACCCAGACATTCTGAGTATGTGCTCACTGACAGAACTATTTTCCTCCATCTTACAGCTGAAGAACTTGTCGGAGACTTCATATCTCTCGACCCGGGCATGAGCTTGAAAAACCATTTTCAGCTCTTCGAACATCTCATATGCTCCGTGTCTCTCAAAACGCTTTTGGAGCCCCGGCTCTAAGCTGTAAAGCATGCCGCACTAAACGAGGGACTAATCATCAGCACATGACTGCCAAGCGTTCATAACGTCTTGGTTCTGTGGGACAGGTGCGTCACCTAGCGGTGCTTTTAGGACATAATCTTTCTTGGCAGCTATGAGGATGATCCTCAGGTTCCGGACCCAGTCCGTATAGTTGCTGCCATCGTCTTTCAGCTTGGTTTTCTCTAGGAACGCGTTGAAGTTGAGGACAACATGGGCCATTTGATCTACAAGACATATTGTAAAGATTTTAGACTAAGTTCATGATAATTAAGTTCATCTAATCAAATTACTCAATGAACACCCACTCAGATAGACATCCCTCCAGTCATCTAAGTGAAACATGATCCGAGTTAACTAGGCCGTGTCCGATCATCACGTGAGACGGACTAGCCAACATCGGTGAACATGTTCATGTTGATCGTATCTTTTATACGACTCATGCTCGATCTTTCGTGTTCCGAGGCCATGTCTGTACATGCTAGGCTCGTCAAGTCAACCTAAGTGTATTGCGTGTGTAAATCTGGCTTACACCCGTTGTATTCGAACGTTAGAATCTATCACACCCGATCATCACGTGGTGCTTCGAAACAACGAACCTTCGCAACGGTGCACAGTTAGGGGGAACACTTTCTTGAAATTATTGCGAGGGATCATCTTATTTAAGCTACCGTCGTTCTAAGCAAATAAGATGTAAAACATGATAAACATCACATGCAATCAAATAGTGACATGATATGGCCAATATCATTTGCTCCTTTTGATCTCCATCTTCGGGGCTCCATGATCATCGTTGTCACCGGCATGACACCATGATCTCCATCATCGTGTCTTCTTGAAGTTGTATCGTCATCTATTACTTCTACTACTATGGCTAACGCTTTAGCAATAAAGTAAAGTAATTACATGACGTTTATGTTGACACGCAGGTCATAAATAAATAAAGACAACTCCTATGGCTCTTGCCGGTTGTCATACTCATCGACATGCAAGTCGTGATTCCTATTACAAAAACATGATCATCTCATACATCACATATATCATTCATCACATCCTTTGGCCATATCACATCACAAAACACTTGCTGCAAAAACAAGTTAGACCTCCTCTAATTGTTGTTGCAAGTTTTTACGTGGCTGCTATAGGTTTCTAGCAAGAATGTTTCTTACCTATGCCAAAACCACAATGTGAATTGCCAATTTCTATTTACCCTTCATAAGGACCCTGTTCATCGAATCCGATCCGACTAAAGAGGGAGAGACAGACACCCGCCAGCCACCTTATGCAACTAGTGCATGTCAGTCGGTGGAACCAGTCTCACGTAAGCGTACGTGTAAGGTCGGTCCGGGCCGCTTCATCCCACGATGCCGCCGAATCAAGATAAGACTAGTAACGGCAAGCAAATTGACAATATCGACGCCCATAACTGCTTTGTGTTCTACTCGTGCATAGTAACTACGCATAGACCTAGCTCTGATACCACTGTTGGGGAACGTAGAAGAATTTTTAAAATTTTCTACGCATCACCAAGATCAATCTATAGAGTCATCTAGCAACGAGGGAGAGAGGAGTGCATCTACATACCCTTGTAGATCGCGTGCGGAAGCGTTCAAGAGAACGGGGTTGATGGAGTCGTACTCGACGTGATTCAAATCACCGATGACCTAGTGCCGAATGGATGGCACCTCCGCGTTCAACACACATACATTTAGGAAGACGTCTCCTCCTTCTTGATCCAGCAAGGGGGAAGGAGAGGTTGATGAAGATCCAACAGCACGACGGCGTGGTGGTGGATGCAGCAGGATCCCGGCAGGGCTTCGCCAAGCGCAAGCGGGGAGGAGAGGTGTTACCGAGGGAGAGGGAGGCGCCTAGAGCAAGGGGTGCGGCTGCCCTCCCTCCCCCCTCTTTATATAGGGGCCTTGGGGGGGGCCGGCCCTAGGGAGATGGATCTCCAAGGGGGCGGCGGCCAAGGGTGGCTTCCCCCCAAGCCAACTGGGGGCGCCCCACCCCTAGGGTTTCCCAACCCTAGGCGCAGGGCAGGCCCAAGGGGGGCGCACCAGCCAACTAAGGGCTGGTTCCCCACCCAATTCAGCCCATGGGGCCCTCCGGGATAGGTGGCCCCACCCGGTGGACCCCCGGGACCCTTCCGGTGGTCCCGGTACAATATCGGTAACCCTCGAAACCTTCCCGATGGCCAAAACTGGACTTCCCATATATAAATCTTTACCTCCGGACCATTTCGGAACTCCTCGTGACGTCCGGGATCTCATCCGGGACTCCGAACAACTTTCGGGTTACTGCATACTAATATCTCTACAACCCTAGCGTCACCGAACCTTAAGTGTGTAGACCCTACGGGTTCGGGAGACATGCAGACATGACCGAGACGCCTCTCCGGTCAATAACCAACAGCGGGATCTGGATACCCATGTTGGCTCCCACATGCTCCACGATGATCTCATCGGATGAACCACGATGTCGAGGATTCAATCAATCCGTATACAATTCCCTTTGTCAATCGGTACGTTACTTGCCCGAGACTCGATCGTCGGTATCCCAATACCTAGTTCAATCTCGTTACCGGCAAGTCACTTTACTCGTGCCGTAATGCATGATCCCGTGATCAACCACTTGGTCACATTGAGCTCATTATGATGATGCATTACCGAGTGGGCCCAGAGATACCTCTCCGTCATACGGAGTGACAAATCCCAGTCTCGATTCGTGCCAACCCAACAGACACTTTCGGAGATACCTGTAATGTACCTTTATAGTCACCCAGTTACGTTGTGACGTTTGGCACACCCAAGGCACTCCTACGGTATCCGGGAGTTGCACAATCTCATGGTCTAAGGAAATGATACTTGACATTCGGAAAAGCTACAGCAAACGAACTACACGATATTTGAGCTATGCTTAGGATTGGGTCTTGTCCATCACATCATTCTCCTAATGATGTGATCCCGTTATCAATGACATCCAATGTCCATAGTCAGGAAACCATGACTATCTTTTGATCAACGAGCTAGTCAACTAGAGGCTCACTAGGGACATGTTGTGGTCTATGTATTCACACATGTATTACAATTTCCGGATAACACAATTATAGCATGAACACTAAACAATTATCATGAACAAAGAAATATAATAATAACCATTTTATTATTGCCTCTAGGGCATATTTCCAACAATATTAACTATACTATACCGGACTAGGCTAAACCTAGTCTAATGCCGGCCGCAGCGGATCTACATTCCCACGACATGTCTTCCCTATGTCCGGCAGCTCGCTCATCGGACTGTCGTGAGCCCCGGAAGGATATGCTTCAGCAGGAGGGGGAAAATAGCCTCCATTTGCCATCGCAAAGTATAGATCATGGGTGGTTTTTGGGCAGGGGGAAGACGGTCGCCGTGCCTATGCCCCCGCGAAGCGGGCAAGTCATCGGTCGTGTAAACCAGCGAGGCGATGTCCATGGCCTTTAGGGGATCCAAGCGGTGGTGGTCTCCCATGGTCGACTTTTCTTCATTGTCGACGATGGTCGTAGACATGCCACCTTCTTCGTCTTGGCGCCGGGGCACGGCCGACATGTTGTTGGGGACATCGTCATCAATTCCCTAGTCAAATCCCTGTGCCGTCACGTCAACGTTTGGGAACATGGCTTATTTCTCCGCCTGCCGGACGCATTGCCACCATCGCTCATGGCAGATTTGCCAATAGACGACATTGACCAGCCTAGACAGACGAGGACAGCAAAGGGACATACATGTGGTGCTCGGGTCGCCGGATAGGTTCATCGACACATGCACTGGTTTAATGGAGTTATGCAAGCACATATGTCCTTTCAATGCGGAGAGGAGTGCGCAGCGGGCGTGCTGCAGGCGGCGCTTTCGGCCAACGAGCTGCTTCAATACCGACGTCAGTAAGAGGTCACGTCCGCTCTGGACCGGCGTCAATGCCGAGCAGCTGCTCTGGCGGGAAAGGACGCGGGCGAGGGAGGGGCTTTTTGGTGGGTCAGGATAGTCAGAAGCGGATGTGGCAGCGGTCCAGATGCCCGCAAAGCCACCGCCCAACCCCCCAAAACACAAACGATTGCAAATATGTTGAACAAGTATATAAAAAATGGTAACCAAGCATTGGGAAAATGTTCAATGTGTATAGAAAAATGTTGATCATGCATTTAAAAATAATGAATTTTTATCATTGTATATAAAAATGTTTATTGAGCATTTGAAAAAATGTTGAACAAGATTTGAAAAATGTCACTAAAGCATTTGAATTTTTTAAAATGTGTATGGAAAAAAAATGACCATCCTTTAAAAAATGTTAATCTTGCATTTTAAAAATATTGATAAAGCATTTGAAAATTGTTAAATGTCCATAAAAATGTTAACCATGTATTAGACATAATTTAATCTTCTATCTAAAAAATGTTAATCCAGCATTTTTTTAAATGTTTGTATTGGAAAATATTAAACATGTATTACAAAAAAACTGTTGACATATAAAAATTTAGAATGAAAAATGAAAATAAACAAAAAAAATAAAAAAACAAGAAAGAAACAAAATAAACCAGAAGATAAAAAATTAAAAGTAAAATCAAAGAACAAATGAAGAAGAATGAAAAAACCAAAATGGAGCAGCAAATAGAAAAGTGACAAAAAAATAAAAAAAAAACCCAAAAAAGAGCAAATAGAACTGAAGAAAATTGTGAAAGAAAAGGAAAAAAATATAAAACAGTGTAAAACCAGCTATTTTCTTTACAGTAAGTTGCCCCAAAGCTATATAACACAAACTCAATGTTGGCTTAGTGGCTGTGTCTGTGACTGCGAGGAAGCAACCAGGAGATCCCAGTTCCATCCCCCAAATAATTGCTATAGCTCTGGCGGAGGATGTCACAGGTTGTTCTCTGGCGGAGGATGTCACAGTTCCATACCGTCACCGTGTTGTGGAATCTGCATTCGGCAGTGCGCGTACGTGACAGCGTCAATGCAAGAACGGACAAATTTCCTTGGATAGGGAGTGTGCGAGTCGCCTGAATGAATGAACGACGAGATGATCCGGCCCCTGAAGACCACGTTATGATCGATCAACGATACGGAGTGTACGAGCATCGATCCCAAATGGCAGGACCGCAGGAGCACGATCCAGCTAGCCCATGATATTCTGACACCAACCCCCTAAATCTTGTGCTACCACAGGACCTCAAGGTCGAGGAAGAGTGGAGTGGGGCGCAGTCACTCACATGATCGATCGAACCAAATCTGCGGCAACTCACCTACTTGTACGCACAGTGATCGACCACTGATCGTCCGGTTGCATTTACTGCTTCCACCATTGTCCACTGCAGGCTCTCTCCCGCGGCATTTGATGGCTTTATGATTTCGATTGTTGGCTTCGGTGCGTTCAAGGAGGATGGTAGAAGTGACATCGGACCGGAAAAAACTTTGAATGACTCGCTCATTCCGACGATGACGACGACCAAGACCCCGACCATGCCTGGGTAAAGACCGAAAATCTCCACAGATTGGGTGACTGCAGCACAGTATGTGTCGTGTCCTTCTTGGAGTCGCTGCATGGGGCATTCAGGGGCTCGATAGAGGAACTGCAGGTGGAGGTGGTGGAACAGTGGCAGCAGGTGGCGTTTGCGAAGGAGGAGCGGTGTGGCATCTGACACGTCCACAACGACGGCATGGAGCTTTCGGTGGTGGGCGCTTGATGATGGACGAGCGTAGGATGGTGGCGTCGAAGGCAGCTAGGCCTGGCATGGTCGATGCATTAGTATAACTTAGACATACTAATGTACAATATCTCTACTCCTAATGGAGCGGTTGGTAGTCTCGCTTTCAGGTTTTTTTTTCGTCCCGCCTCTCATTGTTTTTTCTATCTCCTCCCACCTTCGCTGGTTTTTTTCATAGATTTTTTTTCGTCCCCTCCCCCCACTTCATCGGTTTATTTTCGCGTCATTCTCTCACACAACGAAAGAAATCTGAACAGATCAAAACTTTCCATACTGGCGCAAGTTATTTAGTAATGTAGAATCAATCACGAACAATCTCTAAAGATCAAATCTAAATTAACTAACCTTACCTTAAATCACTCAATCACATTAATTAGAAAACAAATATTTGATTTTCAGAAAAATCGCTCAATCACATTAACCTTACCTTAACTCACGGATGGTAATCAATCTCCAAACAAAGGAAACAATACATCGAGGGAGCAGTAAATAAACTCTCTTTCTTATGACATGTATATGATCTTCCTTTCCCTCTTCGTTGTTGAGTGTTCTTGATTCTCGAGGCCGATGCTTGGGCTGCGTCACTGGGTCGCGACGGTGCCGGAGGACGAGGACGGCGAGGCCGGGTGCCGCGGCACCGCGTTGGCCGCGTCCGGTGAAGGGGGCGAAGAAGGGCGGCTTCCCTGGCCCTGGCCGTGGCCGTGGCCCTGGAAGTTGGTGTGGTGGAAGCGACACTTGAAGGACCCGACGTGGGTGGCCGACGCGCAGACGCACTTGGAAGCGAGCCCGTGGCCCGTGCCGGACGGCGCCGACGCCGACTAGGGCCACCTCCTCCGCGTATTCTTGGAGCTGTGGCTGGCCGATTTACACGAAATTAATTTCCTCAGTTGTGATGGCAAATATAATACACATAATTCATATTGTTATGTACTAACGTGTGTGTGAAATAGATGAATTATGGTCCCGTACCCAATAAGATGGATATGTGTGTGTTAGAGAGAGAGGGAGGGAGAGGGGGAGAGAGAGTGAGGAAGAGGGAGGGGTGTGTGTGAGGATTTGATGGTAAAAAAGGTCGCCAATGTCACTTGATATGTATGAAAATATTAATATTGAACTCTTAAAATGAATGTGGCCCCATTGCAACGTACGGGCGTTCTTCTAGTTACTTTATAAGGTCTTTGTGAATAATTAATAAAGTGGTTGTATGCATCGCCTAAATGCAGAGACCGGGGTCTTTGTGTTTTATAACCGCGGTCATCTATAAAAATTATTGTTTTTCTTTGCGATGGAAAATTCATTGTTTGTTGGCAGCACGTGACGTATGGGTTCCTTGGGTTCCTTAGTTCCTACGTGCGATATATCAACGATCATCCGTTTGAGTGAAATTTTACATACTCCTGGATTTTATGTTCTTTCCGATAATTCAAAAACATCTACTACACGTATTCATGTTCTTTCCAATAACTCGGAAACATCTTCAGAAGTTGCCCTATACGAGTACTCTCGAACGATGAAATAAAAGTAAACTGAGAGAAAAAATATTTAAAAACATCTGCATGTATTCATGTTTTTTCTGGTAATTCAAAAACATCTGCAAAGCCATGCATTGAATTTAATGTATTTGAGTACTTTGACTGCTGAAATAAAATGGCAAACAAAGAGGGAAAAAAAAGCTTACGCACACCGTGTCGGTGTGCAATGGACATGGACTTGCCAAGCTCAGTCAAAGGAATCACTCTGAACATGACTTGCCACACGTACCCATAACAATTTATCAGTTGTTGACTTTTTTTTAAGATAGCGAACCACCCATTCCAAGTGGTGAATACCATCTCTCGAATCGAGCTTATAAACCGATTAGGAATCCCATTCGGGAGCAGTGTGGTACTAATTAGTTAACACCCATTCCTTCTGAAATGTTACCTTGACATGGGCCAAATGTAGGCCCAGCGCCAGACTGGATGTTTGTGGACCGAACAAGCGTCAGCTCGTTTATGAACTATGCTGGAACTGTCGCGGGACGGGCAACGCCACCACGGTCAATGAACTTCGCGAACTCGCGAAGAAATTTGCCTCTTCCCTCCTGTGCATTGTTGAGACACAGATAGATGGAGCGAGGGTCGAATCTTTAGCTGGTACTTTGGGTTTCGATAAAGCTTATGCAGTTGGTAGTCAAGTAGAAGTGGTGGAATAGGGCTTTTTTGGAATGATGAAATAATAGTTGAAATCTTGGGATACTCATGTTATCATTTGGATATTCTGTTGAGGAGCATGGGCAAGAGATCTGGCGTTTGACGTGTGTTTATGGCGAGACCCAAACCCATCTAAGACACGAAACTTGGACGGTTTTGAGGAATATTAGCACTTTGAGCTCTCTCCCTTGGCTGTGTATTGGCGATTTCAACGAAGTTCTACGTGCGAATGAACATGTGGGAATAGGTCAGCATAGCAATGCACAAATTCAAGCATTTAGGAAGGCAACAGACGTTTGCATGCTAATGGACATTGGCTACAAAGGCAGGTTCTGGACCTTTGAGAAGAAAGTGACGGGGGGCACTTATACCAGGTGCAGGCTCGACAGGGCGCTAGCTAACCCCCAATGGATGACACGATTCCCTCTAGCATCCCTTGAACACCATGATGCGGCCACGTCTGATTCCCTCTAGGAAGGCAACAGACGTTTGCATGCTGAAGAAGTAAACAGTCTTTTGGAAGCGTTCGCCGGGAGCAAGGTGACCCGTTGCGCCTTGGCCCATCTCACGTCGAGTTGAAAATTAATGAGAGGCTGGTCGAGCTATATCATCGGGAGGAGCTTATGTGGAGGCAGCGTGCACGCACGAAATGGCTATCATCTGGAGATAAAAACACGAAATTTTTCCACCTTCGAGCTAGTCTGCGCAGAAAGAACAAATATGATTAAAGCCCTTGAGAACTCCATAGGTGTGTTGGTGGATAATTAGGAGGATCTAAGGGCTATGAAAAATGCCTTCTATCAATACCTTTACACATCTGAGGGTGTACAGGGTCTACACAAGGTTGTTGCATGTTCCATGTAAAGTTACAGCCGCCCTGAACGCAGTTTTATGTGCTCCTTACACTAAGGAGGAGGTTAAGAACGCATTGTTTCAGATGTTTCCCACTAAAACGCCGGGGCCGGATGGGTTCCCGGCCCAGTTTTATCATAAGCACTGGGAGGTGTGTGGGGATGATGTGACCAACATTGTGCTCGGGATTGTTAGAGGGGAGGAGAGCCCAGAATGCATAAACGACACAATCCTTTTCCTAATACCAAAGGTTACTAACCCTACTTTGCTCTCACAGTTCAGACCTATCAGTTTATGCAACGTCCTCTACAAGATAGCTTCGAAGGTGATAGCAAACAGATTAAAGCAAATACTCCCAGATATTATCTCTAGGGAACAGTCTGCTTTTGTCCCCGGAAGGTTGATTACAGATAATATAATTTGTGCTTATGAATGTCTACACTTTGTGAAGCGAAACAAGTCAAAGAACAATAGTTTTTGTGCTCTTAAGTTGGATATGATGAAAGCCTACAATAGGCTGGAGTGGGATTATCTTAGGGCCATTATGAGCAAGTTGGGATTCGCCCATGTATGGATTGATACAATTATGACTATGGTCTCATCTGTTTCTTTTTAAGTGCTCTTTAATGGTGAGAAGCTTGAAAGTTTTCATCTATCCAGAGGAATCCAGCAGGGAGATCCTATCTCCCCTTACTTTTTCTTGATTGCAGCAGAGGGCCTTTCATGCCTCCTGAAATCCAGTTCTCCGTCATCATTGTTGGAAGGTATTAAGGTGGCTCCCGCGGCTCCGCCGCTGAATCACCTTTTATTTGCTGATGACAGCCTATTGCTTTTCAAGGCTAGTGTGGAGGGTGCAGAAGAGGTCTCAAACCTACTGGATAAGTACTGTATGGCATCGGGGCAGAAAATTAACAATGCAAAATCGTCTATCTTCTTCAGCAAAGGGTGCCCACAGATAGTAAGAGAAGGGGTGAAAACCAAATTACAAGTATAGAATGAATCGCTCAGTGATCGATATTTGGGGATGCCAACCGAGATTGGTCATTCTAAAAATGGGACTTTTAAGTATCTAAGGGACAGAGCGTGGGAGAAGGTTAAAGCCTGGATGGGAAAACTTCTGTCTGCTGCTGGTAAGGAGATTCTGATAAAGTTAGTAGCTCAAGCAATCCCTGTTTTTCCGATGTCTTGCTTCAGCCTCCCGAGAGGTCTATGTGAAAGTGTCTCAACCATCATACGTCAGTTCTGGTGGGGAAGTAAGAGAGGGAGATGAAAATCTGCATGGGTTGCATGTGATGTCATGACTAGACCGAAGCATATGGGCTGCCTTGGATTCAGGGATCTAGAGCTCTTTAATCTTGCCCTCTTGGCAAGGCAATCACGGAGGCTATTGATGGAACTAGATTCGTTAAGTGCATGCATCCTGAAAGCTGTTTATTTCCCTAACTGTTCACGTCTTGATGCTGAATTGGGAACCCACCCTTCACAAATATGGAGAGCCATCATGGATGGGAGAGACATTATGGCACAGGGAATTGTAAGGAGGATAGGAGATGGTGAAACCACTAGCATTTGGGACCATAACTGGATCCCGCGGGCGAGCTACAAAAGACCAATCACTTCTTTAGTGCAGGACCCTCCACAAAGAGTAACTGAGTTGATTGAGCAGTCCACGGCGACATGGAAGGAGGGAGTTGTTCGATCGGTATTCACACTTTTTGACGCTGCAGCAATCCTAAAAATACCACTTTGCACAAGAAAGATCGACGACTTTTGGGCCTGGTATGAGGAGACGCGAGGTTTCTTCTCAGTTGGCTCGGCATATCGGATGTTAGTCCGAACAAAGTACAATAGAGAGGGCTGGCTAGAAGGGCGTGAGAGTTCATCGCATGTGGAGATAGAGAGCGATGAGTGGAAATCACTATGGAGAGTTCAAGTCCCTTCAAAACTCCGGGTATTCATTTGGCGACTGGCAAGACATTCCATACCCTCTGGTGAAGTACTCCAGCGTCGAAATATGGCCATCACTTCCTCATGCAACCTATGTGGAGCTCATGATACGTGGAGACACGCATTACTGAACTGTCCGATGTCTCAAAGCACTTGGGCATTATCTTCAGAGGACATCCTAGATCAAATGAGCATCCACCAGGAAGAGAACGCAAAGGAGTGGATTTTTGCTATGAACAGATCTTTATCATCCGAGGAATTTGTGACGTTGGTGGTTACGTTATGGGCCATCTGGAGCGCACGGAGGAAGGCCATCCATGAGGATATCTTCAAAAGCCCTCATGCAATACATGGGCACATAAGTTCTTATCTGATGGAATTAACTGCTCTATCAAATAAAGCTGAGGCGGGAAGGAGGGTGCAGCAGCAGCAGCGACGTACAGGGTGGATTGCACCTCCCGATCATTATGCTAAGCTAAATGTTGATGCTGCTGTCATTAAGGGAAGAGGAGGAGCGGTTGGAGTGGTATGCCGAAGTGAGCAGGGTATTTTTCTTGGAGCCTCGGTGATAGTTTTTAACAACATTGATGATCCGGCGACACTGGAGGCTCTGGCTATTCGGGAGGGGCTAGCTCTGGCAGAAGATTTGAATCTACATCAACTACAGCTTGCTTCTAACTGTGAAGGAGTGGTAAGAGACGTGAGACGTGGAACTGCTCCTGAGTTTGGGGCAATCATCAATGAAATAAAATTAGACTTATTGTCTTTCAATTCTTGTAATATAGTCCACGGGGGTAGGAGCTCAAATGTTGAGGCTCACAATCTAGCGAAGCATGCTTTATGTTTAGGGTTTGGCCGTCATGTTTGGTTTGGCTAACCCAATAGTATTCATTTCATCCCTGTAAACATTATGATGGTTTGAATAAAGCTTCACGAGATTGTCTCAAAAAAAAAGAGCTCGTTTCTGAACAATCAGTCCAAACCAAGAATGAAGAGCAGGTGTTCAGTGAGAATGATGGCAACGGTCTCAATGCAGATAGCCACTGGAGCAAAATCTTATCTCTACTATCTAAAAGAAACGTAGTGTTCCGTTTCCCCTCTTACGTTTCCCGCTCTTCGTCCAACCTCTCGTACGACCCCCTCTCCCTCTAGCGATTTTCTTTCATCCCTCCACCAGTTTTCTCTCTGTTGGTTGTCTATTTACCAGTTTATTCTCATCTGACCTGACAAACACGCTCTAGCTTTGGTAACCAAAGAATTCATGTATGGTAACTAATCTCTTATTTGGTAATATACAAATGCAATCAATACAAACGTAATCAATTAGTGTATGGTAATAAATATGTTCTATGGTAACACAATAATCTCAATGGCGGTGATCAGTCTCCCCACCTCGGGTTTCTCTCTTTTCTTTTCTTTTTCTCTCTTCTATATCCCCAAACGTAGCCAGGTAGCCTTAACCTCAGGGACCATCGCTCAGATCGTTACATGGCGACATGTCCATGGGGACCTCACCCTCAACCCATCAACCACGATCTCCTTATCTTGTCCACTGTGCCGCGTGATCTCAGCCTCATCGTCGTTCACCAGTCGCCCTGTCCGATCTTCCAGGGTGATATTATAGTACAGAAAGGGTGTGATGTTTGTAGTCCAGGAAAGGGTGTGGTGTTGTATTACAGAAAGGTGCATCACCAAGGTAGCTCGCCAGCAATGGGCCGCCGACGCGCTGGGCGGGTTGAGCCGGGTGATGTCGCTCGGACGACTAGACCTGGCTCCAAGGTACTCCCTCCGTTTTTATTTAGTCCGTGTATTAGCTTTAGTCAAAGTCAAGCTTTATAAACTTTGATCAAATTTATAAACAAAAATATTAACATATACAATAACAAACTTATACCATTAGATTTATTATTGAATGTACTTTCACAGCATATAGATTTCTTATAGGAAATATTTGTACTTTTTTTTAAAAAATTGATCAAATTTTACAAAGTTTGACTTTAGTCAACTCTAATATGCAGAGTAAATAAAAACGGAGGGAGTACTTGCCCAACTTCGCCACCGCTGTGCTATTAGGCATGTCATACCAGGCAGGGTCTGCATGATCTTCTGCCCGGGTGTAATTGTATCCTTTTTTATGCCAATGGTACGTCCATATTCTGGAGATGCATGACTAATGCATATAGTGTTTCCCTGATGGTTATCCCTTAAAAATACGCTGAGTATTAATTTTGTTGTGATGTACCAACTAATTTCTTTTTTGTTAAATAAAAGCTTCTGCTATGTTGCTACAACGTGTGAGAGTAATTGCAAATACTACACTGATGGCGATCCCTTTAGGCTGCGTTGTTGATTAAATATTTTGGCCATGATGTATCAACTATTTTTTTTGTTTATCTACATATTTGCTAAGAGTGAAAACATAAAATACAGCCGTTCAATAGACTATCCTTGCAATCCATATAAATCATCTAGGTAGGCCGTAGACACGACATGATTTCTTGTTTGCCATATTATGTTTACTTCGGTATAAGAAAATAAATGCTTATCAAATAAAATATTTATTTTACAGAGTCATATCATTTTGCCCATGATGAGTCATATAATTTTTTCTTAACCTACATGGCTAAGAGTGAAAACATAAAATATTGTTTTTTTCAATTATATCAATAATAAATGATATATAATCACTAATGAACTAGAATATTTTATGTCTCCGGTGCAACGCACGAGCAATTACCTAGTTTACTAATAAGAGCGTGTTTATCCCTCAATGCTCACGGGGGTGCCACTGTCCTTTTAGTGGTTTGCTTACAATAGTTGCGCCGCTGAGAATAATACACATTCAAGTCCAGGAAGTTCGAGTATATAGTACTATTTTTTCTACGTAAAAAGGTATATTACAAAATGTATGTCTGTGAACATTTTTTTCATATAACTTGCATTTGGGTATCTTAGATGCGTACACATGGTATTTTTAATATGGGAATACATACTTCCAAAAGTACGGAAAATGAGTATATCGAGTATCTGAGCTGGTCAATCCATGCATGTTGCCAAATTCTTATCTATCAATCACACACACAAAAAAACTTACCAATCTACTAATATCTAATTCACCAAATAATATTGATTCATAACTAACGATTCATGTTACATTCTGCCGAAAAAGGCTTCACACCTTGCTTTATAAATAAAGGGTCTGTTTATATAACATCTAGAGCCGGCGAATCTTCGCGTGAATACGCCTGCGTCGCTCCCGCAGGGGTGACTCGGGCGGCGTAACCCTAGCCCGCCGCCGGCCCTCTCCCGCACCTCTCCTCTCCCTCGTCGCCATCGGAGGTGGCTGCCGGCTCGCCGCTCGGCCGCCGGTGAAGGTGGCGGCAAGGATCTGGCCGCCCCGTTCTTCCTCGGGGGGCTTTGGATCCGTGGCGGCGGCCTCGGATGGTGGATCGATGCCGGGTCTGCGGTGACCGGTGCTCGTTGGTGCTGGCTGTTCTTCCTCGGCCGCGGGGGCGGCGAGGCGGCGGCAGGTGGCGGCTGTAGTGTGGGCGTCTCGGCGACGCCCGATTCAGATCTGAAGCCTCCGTCTACTTCAACCAGGGCTGCCTCTGATGGTCCTGCTTTGGGCGGCCTTTGTCGCCAGAGTTGTACCTGTTTGGTGGCTGGAGGTGGGAGGTGGCTCCGGAGAAATCCGAGGCCAGCAGTGCTGGCCACGACGGCTGCGACGTCCGAGGGCGCCGTACCCTTCTTGTAGGCGCCGTCCAGGTTGCCGCCTTCCCCTCTTCCTTCCACCCAGCTCGTATGCCAGGCGAAAGCTCAAATCCTTGCCGGATCGAGCGACAGCAGCGCTCCGGGCGTCGTCACCCTCTTGGGGGTGTCGTTCATGGTGAGCTTGGGGTGGATGTGAGGCTTTGGTTGCTTGGCGGCGGTTGGTGGCGTGGTCGGAGTTCGTCTGGTGGCGGTGCGTTGGCGCTCTGCCGCCTATGTGCTCAGCCTCGGAGTCCTTCTTACACGGTGCTTGGTCTTCAGCAGCCCTGCCGGACTCGGCGGAGCGGTGCTTCATCCTACTCATTGATGGCGACTTATCTCGGCAGCGTGGCGCAGTGGAGATTCGGCGTCCGATGTGTGGCGATGGACTCGCGCAGGAGGATGAAGTTGTCTGGTGTCGTGGTGACGTCGATGGCTGAGTGGCCAGACAAGGTAGAAGCCTCAATATTTGCTCTGAAGAAGGACCTTGGAAGATGGCAGCGACGACACACGAGTGCGTCAGACCGGTTTGTACCCCAGACCCGGTATGTGGCTCGGCTGGGGCTTCTGGCTTTTGATGTTAGGCTTAGGTGAGTGGTCTGGGTAGTGGCCCATCTAGCACCCCTTCATCATTTTGATATTAGGCTTAGATGAGTGGTCTGGGTAGTGGACCAGATAGCACGCCTTCATCATGTAGATAGGAGTAGCGGCAAATGTTGCTAAGATGGCGGATTCAGGCATATTGTTGTAATACTTTGTAAGGTCCTCGAGAATAATCAATAAAATGGCCGCATGCATCTCCCAGATGCAGAGGCTGGGGGTCATCCTCCTTTTCTAAAAAAAAATATAACATCTAGATGCAAGATAATATCTGACATCTAAGTTGTTGTTTTTTTCAATTGGAGCGTAATAAAAAAATGAAACTAAAGAAGTGTGCTGACCAGCACTTGAATTCAGGGGCGGAGCCAGGGGGACGAGCAGGGGCCTGCCCCCCCCCCCCCCAATGATCGGCAATTTTAGTAGCAGCGATGAGTAATTACCAACGAGATTAGATCAATATATGTACTCGCCCCCCCCCCCCTATACTCGAATCCTGACTCCGACACTGCTTGAATTCAGTACCTCACGCAAGCGGAAGAGAGCAACAATCACTCCAACAAATCGCTACTATTGACATTAAGGAAACGGAAATGTTTAACAACATACTACAACGTTCAGATTAAAAGAATTTTCTAAATTTCGAAACTATTTTACAGATTGTAATTTTTTTAAATGGCGGACATTTTTAAAACACAAACAAATTTGAAAAATTGAAAATTATATTTCAAATGTCAACAAACTTTATAACTTCAATTTTATTTTTGAAAAATAAGAACAAATTTTGGTATTCCGAATAATTTCTTCTCAAACAAATATTGAAAATATGCACAATTTTCGAGAATCCCCGAAGAGCTTTTAGAGTGTGGACACGTTTGAAGATTGCAAAGATTTTCTTAAAAACATGAATATATTTATTCTATTTTTATTTTAATAATATTTTTTTGCACATTTTTAAAATGTTCATGCATTTGAAAATAATGTTTTGTGATGTTTAAAGAAATGTATTATACAATGTAAAAAATCAATACATTCAAAGAAATGCCCATGACAATTTTTTAAAAGAAACTTCACGCATTTGAAAAACATGACATTTTTAGAATTTTTTATGCAATGTAAATAAAACATTGACATAATTTTTTGGAAAAATGATCAGTAGGAATTTGAAAATTGTTTACCATGTATTCTAAAAATGCTCGGGCCTGTATTTGAAAAAATATTCATCGTGTATTTTACAAAAACATTCAATGTGCGTTGAAAACGCTCGAGATATAACAAACTACGGTCTGAGTTGCGAGTCAATGATGGACTTGCAACTAGCATGAAAGACAAAAACACAGCCCGGTCGTAAGCCAAGGGTGGGCTTGCAACTGAGATAAAAAAACTACGAGCCTACTTGTGATTCGAGGGTGGACTTGTAATTTAGACAAGTATATAAGACTATGGTATGAGTTGCGACTTGAGGGTGGACTTGCAACTGAGATGAAAAACAAAGCACATCCCAATTACGAGTCAGGGTGGACCTGCAACTCAGACATGAAAAAAACTATGGGACAAATTGCGAACCGTGGGTGGACTTGCAACTAGGGAAACAAGAAACTATGATCCCAGTTGCGAGTCGAGAGTTGACTTGCAATTAAGATAGCTACGAAAGAATGACCCAGTTGTGAGTCAATGGTCAACTTGCAATTAGGATGAAACAAACTACGGTCCCAGTTGCGAGTTAAGGGTCGACTTGCAACTGGGATAAAAAATAAAAATAGATGCTCCGTTTTTGGGTCGAGGGTCTAGCAACTCGGACAACTACAAGCTCGGTTGCGAGTCAAGGGTGGACTTGCAACTGGGACAATTACAAAAACACGAGCCCAGTTGCGAGTTAAGGGACGACTTGCAACTGGGATGAAACAAAGCTATGAGACAGTTGCAATCAAAAGGTAGACTTGCAACTGGGATGAAAAACAAAAAACATGCTCTAGTTGTGAGTAGAGGGTGGGCTTGCAACTTGGACAACCACGAGCCAAGTTATGAGTCGAGGGGGAATCGCACCTCGGACAACTGCAAAACTAGGAGCCAGTTGCGAGTCAAGGGTCCACTTGCAACTTGGATGAAACAAGCTATGGGCCCAAATGCGAGTCAAGGGTGGACTTGCAATTGGGATGAAAAACAAGAACACATGCTCTAGTCGCGGGTCGAGGATGGGCTTGCAAGTGTGACAACTACGAGCCCAGTGGCGAGTAGAGGGTGGACTTGCACCTGGGACAACTACGAAACTACAATCCCAGTTGTGAGTCAAGTGTCGACTTGCAACTAGGATGAGACAAACTACACACCCAGTTGAGCGTTAATGATGGACCTGCAACTGGGACAACTACGTGTTGGAAATATGCCCTAGAGGCAATAATAAATTAGTTATTATTATATTTCCTTGTTCATGATAATTGTTTATTATCCATGCTAGAATTGTATTGATAGGAAACTCAGATACATGTGTGGATACATAGACAACACCATGTCCCTAATAAGCCTCTAGTTGACTAGCTCGTTGATCAATAGATGGTTACGGTTTCCTGACCATGGACATTGGATGTCGTTGATAATGGGATCACATCATTAGGAGAATGATGTGATGGACAAGACCCAATCCTAAGCCTAGCACAAGATCGTGTAGTTCGTTTGCTAAAGCTTATCTAATGTCAAGTATCATTTCCTTAGACCATGAGATTGTGCAACTCCCGGATACCGTAGGAATGCTTTGGGTGTACCAAACGTCACAACGTAACTGGGTAGCTATAAAGGTGCACTACGGGTATCTCCGAATGTGTCTATTGGGTTGGCACGAATCGAGACTGAGATTTGTCACTCCGTGTAACGGAGAGGTATCTCTGGGCCCACTCGGTAGGACATCATCATAATGTGCACAATGTGACCAAGGAGTTGATCACGGGATGATGTGTTACGGAACGAGTAAAGAGACTTGCTGGTAACGAGATTGAATGAGGTATCGGGATACCGACGATCGAATCTCGGGCAAGTATCGTACCAATAGACAAAGGGAATTGAATACGGGATTGATTGAATCCTCGACATTGTGGTTCATCCGATGAGATCATCGTGGAACATGTGGGAGCCAACATGGGTATGCAGATCCCGCTGTTGGTTATTGGCCGGAGAGTTGTCTCGGTCATGTCTACATGTCTCCCAAACCCGTAGGGTCTACACACTTCAGGTTCGGTGATGCTAGAGTTGTAGAGATATTAGTATGCGGTTAACCGAAAGTTGTTCGGAGTCCCGATGAGATCCCGGACGTCACGAGGAGTTCAGGAATGGTCCGGAGGTAAAGATTTATATATAGGAAGTCCAGTTCCGGTCACCGGGAGAGTTTCGGGAGTCATCGGTATTGTACCGGGACCACCGGAAGGGTCCCGGGGGTCCACCGGGTGGGGCCACCTATCCCGGAGGGCCCCATGGGCTGAAGGGGCGTGGGAACCAGCCCCTGGTGGGCTGGTGTGCCCCCCTTGGGCCTCCCATGCGCCTAGGGTTGGAAATCCTAAGGGGTGGGGGCGCCTCCACTTGGCTTGGAGGCCAAGCCACCCCTAGGGCTGCCGCCCCCTCCCTAGATGGGATCTACAAGGGTCCGACGCCCCCCTAGGCCCCTATATATAGTGGAGGGGAGGGAGGGCAGCCGCACCTGAAGCCTTGGCGCCTCCCTCCCTCCCGTGACACCTCTTCCTCCCCGCTTGTGCTTGGCGAAGCCCTGCCGGGATCCCGCTACTTCCACCACCACGCCGTCGTGCTGCTAGATCTCCATCAACTTCTTCTCCCCCCTTGCTGGATCAAGAAGGAGGAGACATCTCCGCTCCGTACGTGTGTTGAACTCGGAGGTGCCGTCCGTTCGGTGCTAGGATCATCGGTGATTTGGATCACGATGAGTACGACTCCATCAACCCCGTTCTCTTGAACGCTTCCGCTTAGCGATCTTCAAGGGTATGAAGATGCACTCCCTCTCTCTCGTTGCTAGATGACTACATAGATTGATCTTGGTGATGCATAGAAAATTTTAAATTTCTGCTACGATCCCCAATAGTGGCATCATGAGCTAGGTCTATGCGTAGATTCTATGCATGAGTAGAACACAAAGCAGTTGTGGGCGATGATTTGTTCAATTTTCTTACCGTTACTAGTCTTATCTTGATCCGGCGGCATTGTGGGATGAAGCGGCCCGGATCGACCTTACACGTATGCTTACATGAGACTGGTTCCACCGACTAACATGCACTTGTTGCATAAGGTGGCTAGCGGGTGTCTGTCTCTCCCACTTTAGTCGGACCGGATTCGATGAAAAGGGTCCTTATGAAGGGTAAATAGCAATTGGCATATCACCGTTGTGGTTTTGCGTAGGTAAGAAACGTTCTTGCTAGAAACCCACAGCAGACACGTAAAACATGCAACAACAATTAGAGGACGTTTAACTTGTTTTTGCAGGGTATGCTATGTGATGTGATGTGGCCAAAAGGATGTGATGAATGATATATGTGATGTATGAGATTGATCATGTTCTTGTAATAGGAATCACGACTTGCATGTCGATGAGTATGACAACCGGCAGGAGCCATAGGAGTTGTCTTAATTTATTTATGACCTGCGTGTCAATGAAAACGCCATGTAATTACTTTAGTTTATTGCTAACCGTTAGCCGTAGTAGTAGAAGTGATAGTTGCCGAGGCAACTTCATGAAGACACGATGATGGAGATCATGGTGTCATGCCGGTGACGATGGTGTTCATGCCGCGCCTCAAAGATGGAGATCAAAGGCGCAAGATGATATTGGCCATATCATGTCACTCTTTGATTTGCATGTGATGTTTTTCATGTTTTTACATCTTATTTGCTTAGAACGACGGTAGCATAAATAAGATGATCCCTCACCATAATTTCAAGAATTGTGTTCCCCCTAACTGTGCACCGTTGCTAAGGTCCGTTGTTCCGAAGCACCACGTGATGATCGGGTGTGATAGGTTCTAACGTTCGCATACAACGGGTGTAAGCTAGATTTACACACGGAATACACTTAGGTTAACTTGACAAGCCTAGCATGTACAGACATGGCCTCGGAACACGGAAGACCGAAAGGTCGAACATGCATCGTATAGTGGATACGATCAACATGAACATGTTCACCGATGATGACTAGTCCGTCTCATGTGATGATCGGACATGGCCTAGTTGACTCGGATCATGTATCACTTAGATGACTAGAGGGATGTCTATCAAAGTGGGAGTTCATTGAATAATTTGATCAGATGAACTTAATTATCATGAACATAGTCAAAAAGGACTTTGCAAATTATGTCATAGCTTACGCTTTAGTTCTAATGTATTAGATATGTTCCTAGAGAAAATTTAGTTAAAAGTTGATAGTAGCAATTATGCGGACTGGGTCCGTGAACTGAGGATTGTCCTCATTGCTGCACAGAAGGATTATGTCCTTAATGCACTGCTCAGTGAACTGAACCTCGAGCGCGGTTGTGGATGTTGCGAACATCTGACATAAACGTTTTGATGACTACATGATAGTTCAGTGCGTAATGCTATGGCTTAGAATTGAGGCACCAAAGACGTTTTTAAACATCGCAAAACATATGAGATGTTCCAAGGACTGAAATTGGGATTTCAGGCTAGTGCCCACGTCAAGAGGTATGAGACCTCTGACAAGTTTCTTAAGCCTGCAAGGAGAAAAGCTCAATCGTTGAGCATGTGCTCAGATTGTATGAGTACTACAATCACTTGAATCGAGTGGGAGTTAATCTTCCAGCTGAGATAGTGATAGTTCTCCATAGTCACTGCCACCAAGCTATTAGAGCTTAGTGATGAACTGTAATATATCAGGGATAGACATGATGATCCTTGAGAAATTCACGATGTTTGACACCGTGAAAGTAGAGATCAAGTAGGAGCATCAATTGTTGATGGTTAGTAAAACCACTAGTTTCAAGAAGGGCAAGGGAAAGAAGGGATACTTCATGAGACGGCGAATCAGTTGCTGCTCTAGTGAAGAAACCCAAGGTTGAACCGAACCCGAGACTAAGTGCTTCTATAATGAGGGGAACGGTCACTGAAGTAGAACTACCCTAGATACTTGGTAAATGAGAAGGCTGGCAAGGTCGACAGAAGTATTTTGGAAATACATTATATTAAAGTGTACTTTACTAGTGCTCCTAGTAGCACCAGGGTATTAAAATACCGGTTCAGTTGCTAAGTGTTAGTAACTCGAAATAAAAGGCTATGGAATAAACGGAGACTAGCTGAAGGTGAGATGACGATATGTGTTGGAAGTGTTTCCAAGGTTAATGTGATCAAGCATTGCATGCTCCCTCTACCATCGAGATTGGTGTTAAACCTAAATAATTGTTATTTGGTGTTTGCGTTGAGCATAGACATGATTGGATTATGTTTATCGCAATACGGTTATTCATTTAAGGAGAAGAATGGTCACTCTGTTTATTTGAATAATACCTTCAATGGTCTTGCACCTAAAATGAATGGTTTATTGAATCTCGATCGTAGTAATACACATGTTCATGCCAAAAGATATACGATAGTAATGATAGTACCACATACTTGTGGCACTGCCATTTGAGTCCTGTTGGTATAAAATGCATGAAGAAGCTCCATGTTGATGGATCTTCGGAGTCACTCATTTTTGAAAAGATTGAGACATGCGAACCATGTCTATTGGTAGATATGCATGAAGAAACTCCATGCAGATTGATCGTTTGGACTCACTTGATTTTGAATCACTAGAGACATGCAAATCATACCACATGGGCAAGATGACCGAAAGGCCTCGTTTTCAGTAAGATGGAACAAGAAAGCAACTTGTTGGAAGTAATACATTTTGATGTGTGCAGTCCAATGAGTGCTGAGGCACACAGTGGATATCGTTATGTTCTTACTTCACAGATGATTTGAGTAGATGCTGAGTATATTTACTTGATGAAACACAAGTCTGAATTATTGAAAGGTTCAAGTAATTTCAGAGTGAAGTTGAAGATCATCGTGACAAGATGATAAAATGTCTATGATATGATCATAGAGATGAATATCTGAGTTACGAGTTTGGCACACAATTAAGACATTATGGAAATTATTTCACAACTAATACCGCCTGGAACACCATAGTGTGATGGTGTGTCCGAACATCACAACTGCACCCTATTGGATATGGTGCATACCATGATGTCTCTTATCGAATTACCACTATCGTTTATGGGTTAGGCATTAGAGACAACCGCACTCACTTTAAATAGGGCACCACACAATTCCGTTGAGACGACACTGTATGAACTACGGTTTAGAGAAACCTAAGCTGTCGTTTCTTAAAAGTTTGGGGCTGCGATGCTTATATTAAAAAGTTTCAGGCTGATAAGCTCGAACCCAAAGCGGATAAATGCATCTTCATAGAATACCCAAAAATAGTTGGGTATACCTCCTATTTCAGATCCGAAAGCAAAAGTGATTGTTTCTAGAAACGGGTCCTTTCTCGAGGAAAAGTTTCTCTCGAAAGAATTGAGTGGAAGGATGGTGGAGACTTGATGAGGTTATTGAACCGTCACTTCGACTAGTGTGTAGCAGGGCACAGGAAGTTGTTCCTGTGGCACCTACGCCAATTGAAGTGGAAGCTTATGATAGTGATCATGAAACTTCGGATCAAGTCACTACCAAACCTCATAGGTCGACAAGGATGCATACTACTTCAGAGTGGTACGTAATCCTGTCTTGGAAGTCATGTTGCTAGACAACAATGAACCTACGAGCTATGGAGAAGTGATGGTGGGCCCAGATTCCGAAGAATGGCTCCAGGCCATAAAATCCGAGAGAGGGTCCATGTATAAAAGAAAGTATAGACTTTGAAAGAACTACTTGATGGTCGTAAGGCTGTTAGGTGCAGATGGATTTTAAAAGGAAGACAAACAATGACGGTAAGTGTCACCATTAAGAAAGCTCGACTTGTCGTTAAAATGTTTCCCGACAAGTTTAAGGAGTTGACTACGATGAGACTTTCTCACTCGTAGCGATGCTAAGAGTCTGTTGGAATCATGTTAGCAGTTACTGCATTATTTATGAAATCTTGTAGATAGGATGTCAAAACATTGTTTCCTCGACATTTTTCTTGAGGAAAGGTTGTATGTGATACAACCAGAAAGTTTTGTCAATCCTGAAAGATGCTGACAAGTATGCAAAGCTCCAACAATCCTTCTAAGGACTGGAGTAAGCATCTCGGAGTTGGAATGTACCCTTTGATGAGATGATCAAAGATTTTGGGTTTATACAAAGTTTATGAGAAACTTGTATTTCCAAAGAAGTGAGTGGGAGCACTATAGAATTTTTGATGAGTATATGTTGTTAACATATTGTTGATTAGAAATGATGTAGAATTTCTGGAAAGCATGTAGGGTTATTTGAAAAGTATTTTTCAATGGAAAACCTGGATTAAGCTACTTGAACATTGAGCATCAAGATCTATAAGGATAGATCAAAAACGCTAAATGGTACTTTCAAATGAATACATACCGTGACAAGATTTTGAAGGAGTTCAAAATAGATCGGCAAAGACGGAGTTCTTGGCTGTGTTATAAGGTATGGGTATTGAGTAAGACTCAAGACCTGACCACGGCAGAATAGAGAGAAAGGACGAAGGTCATTCCCTATGCTTTAGACATAGGCTCTACAGTATGCTATGTTGTGTACCGCACCTGAAGTGTGCTAAGCCATGAGTCAGTCAAGGGGTACAAGTGTGATCTAGGAATGGATCACATGACAACGGTCAAGGTTATCCTTAGTAACTAGTGGACTAAGGAATTTTCTCGATTATGGAGGTGGTAAAAGAGTTCGTCGTAAAGGGTTATACCGATGCAATCTTTCACACTAATCTGGATGATTCTGAGTAGTAAATCGGATTCGTATAGTAGAACAGTTATTTGGAATAGCTCCAAAAAAAGTGTGGCTGCTGCATCTACAAGATGACATAGAGATTTGTAAAGCACACACGGATCTGAAAGGTTCAGACCCGTTGACTATAACATCTCTCACAAGCATAACATGATCATTCCCAGAACTCATTGAGTGTTAATCACATGGTAATGTGAACTAGATTATTGACTCTAGTAAACTCTTTGGATGTTAGTCACATGGGGATGTGACCTTGAGTGTTAATCACATAGCGATGTGAACTGGATTATTGACTCTAGTGCAAGTGGGAGACTGTTGGAAATATGCCCTAGAGGCAATAATAAATTAGTTATTATTATATTTCCTTGTTCATGATAATCATTTATTATCCATGCTAGAATTGTATTGATAGGAAACTCAGATACATGTGTGGATACATAGACAACACCATGTCCCTAGTAAGCCTCTAGTTGACTAGCTCGTTGATCAATAGATGGTTACGGTTTCCTGACCATGGACATTGGATGTCATTGATAACGGTATCACATCATTAGGAGAATGATGTGATGGACAAGACCCAATCCTAAGCCTAGCACAAGATCGTGTAGTTCTTTTGCTAAAGCTTTTCTAATGTCAAGTATCATTTCCTTAGACCATGAGATTGTGCAGCTCCCGGATACCGTAGGAATGCTTTGGGTGTACCAAACGTTGTAACTGGGTGGCTATAAAGGTGCACTGCGGGTATCTCCGAAAGTGTCTATTGGGTTGGCACGAATCGAGACTGGGATTTGTCACTCCGTGTAAACGGAGAGGTATCTCTGGGCCCACTCGGTAGGACATCATCATAATGTGCACAATGTGACCAAGGATTTGATCACGGGATGATGTGTTATGGAACGAGTAAACAGACTTGCCGGTAACGAGATTGAATGAGGTATCGGGATACCAATGATCGAATCTCGGGCAAGTATTGTGCCAATAGACAAAGGGAATTAAATACGGGATTGATTGAATCCTCGACATCGTGGTTCATCCGATGAGATCATCGTGGAACATGTGGGAGCCAACATGGGTATCCAGATCCCGCTGTTGGTTATTGGCCGGAGAGTTGTCTCGGTCATGTCTACATGTCTCCCGAACCCGTAGGGTCTACACACTTAAGGTTCGGTGACCATAGAGTTGTAGAGATATTAGTATGTGGTTAACCAAAAGTTGTTCGGAGTCCCGGATGAGATCCCGGACGTCACGAGGAGTTCCAGAATGGTCCGGAGGTAAAGATTTATATATATGAAGTCCAGTTTCGGCCACCGGGAGAGTTTCGGGAGTCATCGGTATTGTACCGGGACCACCGGAAGGGTCCCGGGGGTCCACCAGGTGGGGCCACCTATCCCGGAGGGCCCCATGGGCTGAAGGGGCGTGGGAACCAGCCCCTGGTGGGCTGGTGCGCCCCCCCTTGGGCCTCCCACCCGCCTAGGGTTGGAAAACCTAAGCGGTGGGGGCGCCTCCACTTGGCTTGGAGGCCAAGCCACCCCTAGGGCTGCTGCCCCCCTCCCTAGATGGGATCTAAAAGGGGCCGGCACCCCCCTAGGCCCCTATATATAGTGGAGGAGAGGGAGGGCAGCCGCACCTGAAGCCCTGACGCCTCCCTCCCTCCCGTGACACCTCTTCCTCCTCGCTTGTGCTTGGCGAAGCCCTGCCAGGATCCCGCTACTTCCACCACCACGCCGTCGTGCTGCTGGATCTCCATCAACTTCTCCTCCCCCTTGCTGGATCAATAAGGAGGAGACGTCTCCACTCCGTACGTGTGTTGAAGGCGGAGGTGCCATCCGTTCGGCGCTAGGATCATCGGTGATTTGGATCACGACGAGTACGACTCCATCAACCCCGTTCTCTTGAACGCTTCCGCTTAGAGATCTTCAAGGGTATGAAGATGCACTCCCTCTCTCTCGTTGCTAGATGACTCCATAGATTGATCTTGGTGATGCGTAGAAAATTTTAAATTTCTGCTATGATCCCCAACACTACGAGCCTAGTTGCGAGTCAGGGGTGGACTTGCAACTAGGACAGCTATGGAACTACGAGCCCAATTGCGAGTCAAGGGTCGACTTGCAACTGGGATAAAAAAAAGCTATGAGCTAGTTGCAATCGAAAGGTATACTTGCAACTGGGATGAAAAACAAAACACATGCTCTAGTTTGTGAGTAGAGAGCGGACTTGCAACTTGGACAACTACGAGCCCAGTTGTGAGCTGAGGGGAACTTGCACCTGGGACAACTGCGAAACTATGAGACGGTTGTAACACTCCAAAATTTTGATGTGGTTTTTATCAAATTCTTTATTTAAGTGGAAAGAGGTCATTTAATTTTTTTCTAAAGGACTCTCCTTCTCAAAATTTTCATTTATGACAAGTATCTTTTTTTATGGGTTCTTCCAAATCTTGATCTTTGGTCTTAAGGGTTCTTTCATCTTATGTTGGCTCAACACAAATAACTTTGGAGGGTTTTTACAAATCATTTCTATTAAAAAGAATTCCTATAAATTATGGATCTACTCTTTCCCCTTCAAAGATGTCTCTCTTGCCATGGCCTATGTAGAAAAATCCTCTTCCAAAACCACCTCCCTACTTTGGGTCAAGCCAAGCATCCAATTCTAGCAAGTTTCAACCTCTTTTAGATTTTATTTCTATTTATTTTATCCTCAAACATTTTTCTGTAATTTATTTTGGACTCTTGGGATTTACAAAGGAAGTACCAAATCCCTTAAGTTTCTGAGCCCAAGCAAATTACCCTAGATACTTCTTAGTACCCTCAACCTGGATCCATCAAGATCTGCTGGTCCACAGTTCAAATTTTTCAAAATTTGCTTGCTGCAAGTTTGGACCAGATTTGCCATTTTTGGTGAAATTCATTGCTTTTCTTTTCCTAAAAATCTGAGATAAATCAGGCAGCCTCTAGATGCATCAAGAGATCACCTCACCAAGTCCCAGCTCCAGAAAAATTTCCACATGCCTAAATCATTTCGTCGAACAGCTGGCGTGCAATGTTTCTATTCAAATTCAGATTTCAGAGTTTTAGTTTCAGAGACAGTGTCATTTTCGTTAGTCCGCGGCGTCAATCTCTCAGTGCACGCGTTGGCGCCTTGCTCCCTGCTCCTCCTTATTATCCAGTGCGCCGCACGGTCGTTTGGACGGGCGCAAGCGTCGGTGGTGACGTGTCTCACCAACGCTGGCGTCTTCCGCGGTGACAGAACCGCCCGTGGCGGTCAGCAGGGGCTAGCCCTGCCATACGGCACCGTCCAGCACCGCCCACACCACCAGAAGCCTCCACGTGGCCGTCCTTTCTCCCTGTGCATGCTGCAGGGCTGTCGCCGTGGCCTGAGAGGCGCAGAGCGCGCTCTCTGCCGCCGACGAGCCCGTGAGGCCGTTCCGTCGAAACCACAGGAGCAGATCAAATCCGACCAAGGTTAGCCGTCGGATGGTGCTAGTGGACCAATCCGCAGCTGCCCAGTCACCTAAACCACCTGCCCGACTGCTGCCTCACCGTAATCACTCGTCGGAGTAACCCCGTTCTCGGCAACCGCCTCGGGCCAGCTATAAATGGAGGCCCCGAGCTCGTTCTCGACCCAGCACCTCCCCTCCTTGCCTCAGAACCTCGCCACGCTCATCAGAAGGCCTCGGGAGAGCCTTCTTCCCCGACTCTGGCCGCCCCGATCCGCTTCGGGCTCCGGTAAAATTTTCTCTGGTGAGGGAACCCCCGCCTCCCAAACCTTGTCAGCAACCTCCTAGTCCACTACCTCGTCTAACCCGAGCCCCAATTTGACGTTTGCAGCCCTCCTCGGTGGGATCCATCACCGCCCGAACCACCGTCTGCCGGAGTGGAGGCCGCCATCGACGTGGTGCTCGCCGACGACCAACTCCACCACCCACAAACACGGGAGAGCTCAGTGAGTCTGTAGGTACCCTCCATTCCCCCTACCTCGCCGTGGATCGACGCTGGCGATCACCGCGGTCCTCGGGCACCGGTGTGCTCTGTTTCAAAGTTTTAAACCTGACGGGTGGGACCCCTCGTCAGCCTCTCCTCTCTTATTCGAAGCGTTATCTGAAAAGCCTTCAGGCAAAGGACATTTTTCTTTTGGGTTGGCGTATTTATAAACGAAGCGTTTTCTATTTTTCTAAACTGGCCCCTGGGTAGTTTCTATTTCATCACAGATTAGTCCCTGGACTAAAACCTTTATAACTTTTAAACAAAAGATGATTTTGAGTTGATTCTTTTTCTGTAGTCTTTATTTTTCTATCTAGTTTTTTATCATATTTATTTGAAAAATATTTGGAACAATTTTTATGCATGCACGGTATTTACGTTAGTATCCGATTTCTTTTATACCGTAGATACTGAAGGAGGTGACGGAGCCGTAAACTTCGCCGAGCTAGACTCCGACTACTCCGAACCAGGCAAGCATGTTTGAACCTTTGATATGATGAGTGTTTTGCATGTTTGCTTGAGTAGTTTTCTCATGGCATGTTTATATAAGCATTAGTGAATGTTATATTGCATGTAAGGCAAGCTACAAGTGAGCTTCGAAGTTTGATGTGTTCATATGACGGTGAGATAACCTGATCATGTGGTGGCATGATAGGTTGTAAGCTGGTATTGTTGAAGCATGCCCGTCTTATGTCAACTGTGTAACACCAGTATCAACGGGGATCAAGTCTTGTTCCCGTTCGTTCCCTTTCGTGCTGCCACATGTTTTCTGCAAAGGATACGGTTTAGTAAGTTGCAAACCTCTTTCCTTGTACACACCAAATAGAGGGGCCGTGATGAGGGTTCCATGGCCCTGGATTAAAGCCCGTCATCCGGTCAGGGGGCATGGGTGTTTTCGGTTGGGACCAAGAGGGGGGCACCCCTTAGAGCCCGCGAATATAAACTTGATCCCATGCTACTCGAGGTTGTAGCCGCCCCGTCTCAAAGTTTTTCTTGAACGTTGCCTAGGATGATTCCTGACAGCAGAGTGTGGAATGGGTGTGTACGGGTTAGATGTGTTTCTTCTAAAATACCGTAAACGGAACTAGTCCTTTGTGACTACTGAAATCCGTTGGCTGTGGGTAAAGAGTACAAACTCTGCAGAGTCAAAACCATCCGAGTAACCGTGTTCATGATCAAGGACTTTGATCAACATATCAGTGTCAGTCTCAGTGACACTCTCCGGAGGATAAACATGAAACTGAGAGTGGTAATCCCGGCTGAACGTTATTCCCGTGGACGGACTAACCAGTTTATTATTATGTACTGAGTATTTCTTTGGGATGATTTAAATTCATGAGCTACTTGAATTCGAATGACAAAATATAAGCCCTTTATGTGATGTCGCCCAGATGTCCGATTGTGGCATTCTTGTTATTTACTTTTAATATAAGCCCTTTATGTGATGTCGCCCAGACGTCCAAATATGGCATTCTTGTTATTTACTTTTGATATAAGCCCTTTATGTGATGTCGCTTAGACATTCGATTGTGGCATTCTTGTTATTTACTTTTGATATAAGCCCTTTATGTGATGTCGCTCAGACGTCCGATTGTGGCAACCTTGTTATTTACTTTCATTATAAGCCCTTTTCGATATGACGCTTAGACGTCCGACTGTGGCACGTACTGTCATTTACATTTTAATATAAGCCCTTTATGTGGTGTCGGCCTGACGCCCGACTACGGCATGTTAATTTATTTTACCCTTCGAGGCGTCACTTCAGACACCCGATCGGTCTTCTGCTATTTTATTGAGATTTCGGGAGGACTACCGCCTGACTTCCTTTCATTTATCATGCAGTGCAAATTTATTACCCGAGTGTGCATTACTAATCTGCTCATGTGCATCATGTTTGCATTTGTTATATCTTATGTCCAAACTATCTTGCGAGTACATTGAAAGTACTCACCTGGCTTGTTGATTTGGCCAGATGTTGACGAAGGCGATCTTATGGATGAATAGTACGATAGCGAGTCCGACGCCTAGAGGAGACCCAGTCAGTCCCGTGCGATCCTGGAGTTGGTCACTTGTATTATATACGCTTTCGCTACCCTAATAAAATCATCGAGCCTCACTCCGACGCTTGATGAGCTGTAAGATTTTGGAGTCATGTCACCCACGTCACTATGACATACCCACCACTACTTTTATTACGAGTCAGTAGTTATGCCACCATACCCCTCTGTGTCATATCCGCCTTTATGTATAATATCGGCGTGCTTGTAATAAATTGTTGAGCAGGCTCAGCTCAACCTTGTATAATATTTAGTACTTCTGGATTCCTGTATCAAGGATTTGTCTACCAGTAAGGAGGATTCTTCTACACTGGTCTGATAAAATGGTCGGCTTTTCAATAAATGTTTTATTGTAAAACTGATCCTGACAATGGTTGCGAGTCAAGGGTCGACTTGCAACTGGGATAAACAAGCTATGGGCCTAGTTGCGAGTCAAGAGTATACTTGCAGCTGGGATGAAAAACAAAAACATATGCTCCAATTACGGGGTCGAGGGTGGGCTTGCAAGTCTGACAACTACGTACCCAGTTGCAAGTCGAGGGTGGACTTGCACCTGGGACAACTACGAAACTACAAGCCCAGTTGCGAGTCAAGGATCGACTTGCAACTAGGATGAGACAAATTACACGCCCAGTTATCTATCAATGATGGACCTACAACTTGGATGAAAAACAAAAACACATGCTCCATCTACGAGTCGATGGTGGACTTGTATCTGGGATAACTATGAGCCTAGTTGCGAGTCAATGATCGACTTGCAACTAGGATGAAACAAACTACATGCCTAGTTGCGTGTCAATGATGGACCAACAACTGGGATGAAAAACAAATATACATGCTCTAGCCATGAGTCGAGGGTGGACTTGCACATGGGACAAGTACGAAACTACAAGCCCAGTTGCTAGTCAATGGTCCACTTGTAACTAGGATGAAATAAACTACATGCCAGTCACATGTGAAGGTGGACCTATAACTGGATGAAAAATAAATAACAGGGGTCAAAGGTCGGTCAGTGAGAAGATGGAGGATAAGCTTCATAGTCGAGACCCCCAAATGACGACATATATGGGTCCATATGAAAATAAATGTGGGATCATGACGACACAAAACAAAGGAGACAAGAGGACGCACGACAAAAAAGAATAAGCTGACACAAGCATGCATGATCGAGTTTGTGCGAACATTAAAGCAAACACATCAGACAATTATAGACGTAGACGAGCTAAAACTAATCTAGATTAGATTTAGCAAATTTGAAAACAAAAAATATACTTACACTCCCCTCTAGCTACACAGTCAAAACCAAAAATAAGAGAAAATTGTGAATAGAATTAAATGGAAAGGCGCTACTGCTAATGAAAATAAAATTAAATGGAAAGCAAATAAAAAAGAGAAGGAATAGCAGTAGTGCTTGTTAGGAAACGCGCTATACCTACCGTAGCAGCAGCGCACTTCCTGGAACGCGCTACTACTACTTTTAACTTAATTAACCGCGCGGTTCGTTCTTCCCCACGGTCACTTCCCCCAAATCCCTACTCCTCCACTGTCGCCGCCCTGCATCGTCGTCGGCCGCCGCGCGCGACCCGTCGCTCTCCGCAGACCTTCGACGCCACCCCCGCCCCCGACCACGACCTCGACGCCGCCCCCGACCTTGACCTCGACACCCCCCCTACATTGCCGCCCTCTGCCGTGCACTCGCCGCCCCGACCCCGTCCCCAACCTCGACGCCACGTGCCCCTCTCCCTAACTCCGCCGGCGCCAGAGGTGAGCACGCCCTCCTCCTCCTCCCCTACCTCTGCCTAGCTAGGGTTCTTAAGGTTAAATTTCAGAGTTCATCTAATTAGTTAGGGTTCATCAAATTAGATGCTAATTATGATAGTAGTTGTTAAGTAGAATTAGTTTTAGAGTTCATCAAATTAGTTAGGATTAAATTTTAGAGTTCATCAAATTAGTTAGGGTTAAATCTTAGTAAGTGTTTAATAGAATTAGTAAGAAAATTAATATAACTAGTTGAGCTAGTTTATTTTGAGTAAAAACTAGTTTATTTTTATTCATAGTAAGTGCTTAATTGAACTAGTTGAGTTAATACAACTATTTTATTTTTGGTACGAAAATTAATAGAACTAGTTTTTTTTAGTTAAAGCAACTATTTTATTTTTAGTAAGTAAATTAATAAACTAGTTAAACTACTTTAGTTGTAGTTGAACTAGTTTAGTAAGTAAATTAATAAACTAGTTGAACTAGTTCAATTAATAGAACTAATGTATTTTTAGTAAGATAATTAATATAACTAGTTGAACTTCTTTACTTTTAGAAAGAACTAGTTTTTTTTCTATTTATAGTAAGTTTATATTTAGTAAGAACTAGTTGAATTAATAGAACTAGTTGAACATGTCATATTTTCTCAAATAGGATATGTTGTTGCCCAAGTGGCCGTTCATGTTCAGTTTACACCTCCGAGTGGCCTATGTTTTGCCGGAGTGTTGATTAATTTCCGTTCCGGCAAATTTTAGGCGCTCGATATGTCCTTTTTTAGCAAAGGTCATGCCGGATTTTTCCATGAATTCTGGCATGACTTGTGCTAGAATATGTAGGAAATATCGAGTGGCCTGGATTTTCTCGAAAAATAATGATCTAATTTAGGTTTTTTAGTACATATATTTAATTGTACAAGTTTAATCTTTGAATTATGAACGTAGTAAATGTCGTACTCGGACGATGACAGTCTCCCGGGGGAGTGCAGCTGGTGCCACGACGATCGAGGTATGTGTGACATGCTCGTTGAGCTGGACGAAGATCGGCGCTTCGGCATTAAGCTCGAGGAGACCTTCGATGTTGAAACGGTACATAACAACGACAAGTGTTTTTTCATAATTAAGCATGACTTAAACTATTTCAACGTCTAATTTTCATCTTTTACAATTCGACTAGCTTAATCCATGCCATGCAAGACGCTATGTCTTGGAGAGGATGGGTTTTGAAGACCATGAAAATTTTCAAACAAAGAAAATACACCTAAGGACCCATCATGATATCGATTTTGAAGTAAATCTGTACAATTCTCAGAGCGCAACCCATTTTGGTTGCCAAAATTGGGAAGCACTTTGCAAAATGTATGGTTTTTATGAGGGTATGATTGTCACCATGAATCTTGATGATCCTGACATCAAGCAAAACAATATGGACATTTGGGTCCTTGTCGATACGCTTCCGATTCTACCGCAATGTGAGTTTCTCAAACATAGTTATTAACTAATTTATATTGTTTATTTCAAAATAGTTGACAGCTTATTTTGAATCTTCAAAGAATGTGCAGAAGATGGTAGACAAAACCCACTACACTAATGGATCCAAATTAACTTATAAGGAGAAAAATCATCTGATCGCATTTTGTACTTTCTTTGAGAATTACAATACCTATTATCGAACTCCTCCAAATTATGGTGAATACGTGCCACTAGTGCAGGTGTTGAACCACGATAACTTCTATGGAGATACCCTGGTAAGATTTTTTTTACTATTACAACATCCGTTCATCTTTTGCATACTTCTAAAACTAGTACATCATTGCTAATTACGAAGTTATTACTATGTTTTTCAACAGAAAATCCCGATGGATTGTGTGCCTCATCTGATGTATTACAATGGTCGTCTTGAAGTTCTAAACCTACAGCTAGGTCATCCTATGGATCTCACCTGTGCATATCGGATTTCTGAAACCGGTGAACACATGCTAATCAAAGAGTGGAAAAAATGTTTGGACATTCGTAAAGAGGTTCTTGGAAGCAACATTAAGTGAAAGGCAAGAATTGGAGATAGGATAATCTGCATTCTCCATAATGGAGAGCCAGGGGCTATCTTGTTTTTTGCTATTTTACCTTAGAGAATATAGTAGGTCCTAAGAGAATGTAGTAGGTCCTATGAGGTACAATAGGTTTATTATGTGGTACAATGTGTTAGAGTTGATGATGAGGAGTAGTTGTGATTATGACCCGTGACCAACTTGCTATGTGATGTCTCATCGATCAAAACGATGATCATGAGGAGGTGTTATATGAAAATGATGTATTATGATGATAAGTTGTTAATGATATGATGATGATATTTATTATATCATTGCGTGAAAGAACCGCGGATTAGTTTCAAGTGGATGTCCATCCACTTGAAACTAGTCCACGGTTCTTTCACCCAATGATGTAATAACTCATAATGATGTAAAAACAATCTCTAAATTGCTGTTGTATGAAAACTTGTATAAAGGTGTATGAATACAACATGAAATAAAATACGGAATAATAGTAGTAGCGCGGGCTGGGAGAAGCGCTACTAGTAATTACCAGTAGCGCTCCTCCGCGAAGTCGCTACTACTAAGTCGATTTAGCAGTAGCGTCGCCGGAGGCACGCTACTGCTATACGTTAGCTGTAGCGCCTTATCAGTAGCGCATCGCCCCGTTCTACTGATAGGCCTAAAACCCGCGCTGCTGCTAGGCTTTTCCCTAGTAGTGATCGAAACAAGACTGATTTTAAGAAAATTGGAGCGAACAAATCCCCAACTAGTGCTCCACGCCCGAACAAAAAATTTCATGCAAGAGACAAGGATTTTACATATAGCTCAGGCGTTACTTTCTACGCTTGTGGAGAGGAAGGACACTATGCCAAACAGTGCCCAAGCCAAGAAACTCAGCCCCCAAGCCGAACAACAGTGGTAATAATTCAACACCCAAGCGTAACAACTTCAACCCCAATAACAATCACAGGAAGGGTCACTTGAACCATGTGACCAAGGAGGAAGCACAGAATGCTCCGGATATCGTACTCGGTACGTTCCCTGTCAACATAATACTTGCCACGGTTTTGTTTGACTCTGGAGCTTCTCACTCGTTCATTTCAAAGAAATTTGCTTTGCAACATGATTTTTCGATGCTTCCCTTGGAAAAATCCATGATCATCAAGTCCCCCGGAATTAAGCAAATCACTCAAAGTTACTGCCAAGGTGTGGTTATTGAGATTGAAGGACTAAAGTTTCAGGCGAACCTCATTGTATTGGAAAATAAGGGACTGGATGTTATCCTAGGAATGGACTGGTTAACCACCAACAAGGGATTTATCAACTGCTTCAATCGGACTGTAATTCTTATCATCACGGGAAGATAATAAAAGTTGCAGCTCAAGAAAGGCCAGTATCACGGCAACCAAGGTTGAACAAGGTGGATGTTTCGGAGTTAAGAAAAGTTCCAGTGGTGTGTGAGTTCCCTGACGTATTTCCTGAAGAACTACCAGGCATGCCACCAGACCGGGAAATAGAGTTCATCATTGAACTAGCTCCTGGAACCACCCCCATTTACAAGAAGCCTTATAGAATGGCACCCTCCGAGTTGGTAGAATTAAAGAAGCAAATAAAAGAATTACTGGACAAAGGATTTATACGGGCCAGCTCCTCACCTTGGGGTTCACCAGTATTATTTGCCAAGACAAAGGATGGGACACTGAGATTATATATAGACTATCGAGCACTCAACATGGTCACCATCAAGAACAAATATCCGATGCCATGGATAAATGATTTATTTGACCAACTCGCACAAGCCAAGGTTTTCTCAAAAATTGATTTAAGGTCGGAGTATCATCAATTAAAAGTATGGACAGAAGATATCCCTAAGACATCATTCACCTCCAGATATGGATTATATGAGTTTATAGTAATGCCGTTTGGACTGACAAACGCCCCCGCATATTTTGTCCACCTCATGAATAAAGTGTTTATGAAATTCATGGACAAATTTGTGGTGGTGTTCATTGATGATATTCTGGTATACTCGAAGACACCAGAAGAACATGCTGAACATATCAGAATTGTACTGGGAGAATTAAGGAAGCATCAATTATACGCCAAATTTAGCGAATGTGAATTTTGGTTGAGACAGGTTGGTTTTCTAGGCCACGTATTGACCCAAGAAGGTGTTGCCGTGGACCCAGAAAAAGTCAAGGCCGTACTTGGCTGGAAACCACCAGCCAACGTGACAGATGTGCGAAGTTTCCTGGGGATGGCTGGATATTACCGAAGGTTTATTGAGGGGGTTCTCCACCCTGGCAAAACCAATGACGCAGTTACTCAAGAAGGATAAGAAATTTGTATGGACTGAAGCGTGCGAGAAAAGTTCCCAAGAGCTCAAAAGGAAATTAACAACATCACCAGTATTGGTTGTACCAGACATACACAAAAGTTTTGAAGTATATTGTGACACATCCCGGAAGGGCCTCGGATGCGTACTAATGCAAGAGGGTAAAGTAGTCGCATACGCTTCCCAGCAACTACGAAAGCATGAAGAAAACTATTCTACTCATGACTTGGAATTAGCAGCAGTCATTCATGCACCCAAAGAGTGGAGGCACTTTTTGCTTGGAAATCGTTGTGAAATATATACGAACCATAAAAGCCTCAAATATATTTTCACACAACCATAACTCAATTTATGGCAACAATGCTGGTTAGAATTAGTGAAAGATTATGACGTTGGCATTCACTACCATCCAGGATAGGCGAATGTAGCGGCAGATGCTCTTAGTCGAAACCCCAGCTCGGGCAACGACAGTCTACAGAACTTGAGACCTGAATTTTAGCAGGAGTTCGCTAAACTCAACTTGGTGATGGTCACTGAAGGCAATGTATCAAATTTGGAAATACGTCCCACCCTAGTGGAACAGATTAAGAAGGCTCAGCATGGACACCCCAGCATCGAAGGCGTAAAAAGAAAGGTGAGGCTGGGCAAGGCCTCAGAATTCGTCATAGACGATGAGGGAATATTATGGTACGGAGATAGACTTTGCGTACCAAATATAGAGGACCTCAAACAACAAATTCTAGTCGAAGGCCACACCGCTCCATATTCAATCCACCCTGGAGGAACCAAAATGTACAAGGATATTCAGGAAAATTTTTGGTGGCACGGTATGAAGAGGGATATAGCCACATTCATTGCATGTTGTGATTCATGTCAGCGCATTAAAGCAGAGCACCAAAAACCAGTAGGACTATTACAGCCAAACAAGATACCTGAGTGGAAATGTGATGAAATTGGAATGGATTTTATTGTCGGACTACCTCGGCCACAACACGAAAATGATGCCATATGGGTCATCACAGATAGATTAACTAAGGTGGCACATTTCATCCCAGTAAAGACAAACCACACCACTCAGAAGCTTGCCAAAATTTACCTCTCCTGTATAGTATGTCTGCATGGAGTTCCGAAGACTATAATATCCGACAGAGGCACCCAATTCATCTCTAAATTTTGGGATCATTTACAACAAGCTCTGGGAACTCAACTAGTATTCAGTACAACATACCACCCCCAGACTGGAGGACAAACAGAACGTATGAACCAGATTCTAGAGGACATGCTGAGAGCATGTGTTCTCACCTATGGGACCAGTTGGGAAGAAAGCTTGCCCTATGCCGAGTTCGCATACAACAACAGTTACCAAGCCAGTCTACAAATGGCACCTTTTGAGGCCTTGTACGGGCGAAGATGCCGTACCCCATTAAATTGGTCAGAAACAGGAGACATTCGTATCTTCGGCCCAGACATGCTCAAGGAAGCTGAGGAGAAAGTTAGGCTAATCAGGGATCGACTCAAGACAGCCCAGAGCCGACAAAAGAGTTATTACGATCTAAAGCATCGTGAAGTCAGCTTTGAACCCGGTGAATATGTGTATCTACGAGTATCTCCTATGAGGGGCCTGCAACGATTCAAAGTTAAAGGAAAGCTAGCACCACGGTTTATTGGACCCTTCTGTGTGGTTGCACGAAGAGGCACAGTGGCCTACCAGCTAGACCTACCTAAAGAACTGTCAGACGTCCACGACGTGTTCCACGTCTCACAGTTGAGGAAATGTGTAAGCAACCTAGAAAATCATGTATCTCACGAGAACATTGACATGCAACCAGACCTCACCTACGCAGAACGTCCAATAAAAATATTGGAGGAATCCCAAAGGAGGACCCGTCAGAAAACAATTAAGTTTTTCAAGGTTCAGTGGAGCAATCACACCGAGGATGAAGCAACATGGGAAAGAGAAGATTTTGTTCGGACAGAGTACCCACACCTACTTGAGGATCAGCTGAAATCTCGGGGACGAGATTTTTCCTAAGGGGGTAGGTGTTGTAACACTCCAAAAATTTTGATTTGGTTTTTATCAAATTCTTTATTTAAGTGGAAGGAGGTCATTTAATTTTTTTCCTAAAGGACTCTCCTTCTCAAAATTTTCATTTATGACAAGTATCTTTTTTTATGGGTTCTTCCAAATCTTGATCTTTGGTCTTAAGGGTTTTTTCATCTTATGTTGGCTCAACACAAATAACTTTGGAGGGTTTTTACAAATCATTTCTATTAAAAAGAATTCCTATAAATTATGGATCTACTCTTTCCCCTTCAAAGATTTCTCTCTTGCCATGGCCTATGTAGAAAAATCCTCTTCCAAAACCACCTCCCTACTTTGGGTCAAGCCAAGCATCCAATTCCAGCAAGTTTCAACCTCTTTTAAATTTTATTTCTATTTATTTTATCCTCAAACATTTTTCTGTAATTTATTTTGGACTCTTGGGATTTACAAAGGAAGTACCAAATCCCTTAAGTTTATGAGCCCAAGCAAATTACCCTAGCTACTTCTTAGTACCCTCAACCTAGATCCATCAAGATCTGCTGGTCCACAGTTCAAAATTATCAAAATTTGCTTGCTGCAAGTTTGGACCAGATTTGCCATTTTTGGTGAAATTCATTCCTTTTCTTTTCCTAAAAATCTGAGATAAATCAGGCAGCCTCTAGATGCATCAAGAGATCACCTCACCAAGTCCCAGCTCCAGAATTTTTTTTCCACATGCCTAAATCATTTCGTCGAACAGCTGGCGTGCACTGTTTATGTTCAAATTCAGATTTCAGAGTTTCAGTTTCAGAGACAGTGTTGTTTTTGTCAGTCCGCGGTGTCAATCTCGCCAGTGCACGCGTTGGCGCCTTGCTCCCTCCTCCTCCTTTTTATCCAGTGTGTTGCACGGTCGTTTGGACGGGCGCAAGCGTCGGTGGCGACGTGTCTCACCAACGCCGGCGTCTTCCGCGGTGGCAGAACCGCCCGTGGCGGTCAGCAGGGGCCAGCCCTGCCATACGGCACCGTCCAGCACCGCCCACACCACCAGAAGCCTCGGGTGGCCATCCTTTCCCCCTATGCGTGCTGTAGAGTCGTCGCCGTGGCCTGAGAGGCGCAGAGCGCGCTCTCTGCCGCCGACGAGCCCGTGAGGCCTTTCCGTCGAAACCACGGGAGTAGATCAAATCCAACCAAGGTTAGTCGTTGGATGGTGCTAGTGGACCATTCCGCAGCTGCCCAGTCACCTAAACCGCCTTCCCGACCGCTGCCTCGCCGTAATCACTCGCCGGAGTAACCCCGTTATCGGCAACCGCCTCGGGACGGCTATAAATGGAGGCCCCGAGCTCGTTCTCGACCCAGCACCTCCCATCCTCGCCTCAGAACCTCGCCACGCTCATCAGAAGGCCTCGGGAGAGCCTTCTTCCCCGACTCCGGCCGCCCCGATCCGCTTCGGGCTCCGGCAAAATTTTCTCTGGTGAGGGCACCCTCGCCTCCCAAACCTTGTCAGCAACCTCCTAGTCCACTACCTCGTCTAACCCAAGCCCCAATTTGACGTTTGCAGCCCTCCTTGGTGGGATCCATCACCGCCCGAACCACCGTCCGCCGGAGTGGAGGCCGCCGTCGACGTGGTGGTCGCCAATGACCAACTCCACCACCCACAGACACGGGAGAGCTCAGTGAGTCTGTAGGTACCCTCCATTCCCCCTACCTCGCTGTGGATCGACGCCGGCGACCACCGCGGTCCTCGGGCGCCGGTGTGCTCTGTTTCAAAGTTTTAAACCTGACGGGTGGGACCCCCTCGTCAGCCTCTCCTCTCTTATTCGAAGCGTTATCTGAAAACGCCTTCGGGCAAAGGATGTTTTTCTTTTGGGTTGGCGTATTTCTAAACGAAGCGTTTTCTGTTTTTCTAAACTAGCCCCTGGGTAGTTTTTATTTCATCACAGATTAGTCCCTGGACTAAAACCTTTATAACTTTTAAACAAAAGATGATTTTGAGTTGATTCTTTTTCTGTAGTCTTTATTTTTCTATCTAGTTTTTTATCATATTTATTTGAAAAATATTTGGAACAATTTTTATGCATGCACGGTATTTACGTTAGTATCCGATTTCTTTTATACCGTAGATACCGAAGGAGGTGACGGAGCCGTAAACTTCGCCGAGCTAGACTCCGACTACTCCGAACCAGGCAAGCATGTTTGAACCTTTGATATGATGAGTATTTTGCATGTTTGCTTGAGTAGTTTTCTCATGGCATGTTTATATAAGCATTAGTGAATGTTATATTGCATGTAAGGCAAGCTACAAGTGAGCTTCGAAGTTTGATGTGTTCATATGACGGTGAGATAACCTGATCATGTGGTGGCATGATAGGTTGTAAGCTGGTATTGTTGAAGCATGCCCGTCTTATGTCAACTGTGTAACACCAGTATCAACGGGGATCAAGTCTTGTTCCCGTTCGTTCCCTTTCGTGCTGCCACATGTTTTCTGCAAAGGATACGGTTTAGTAAGTTGCAAACCTCTTTCCTTGTACACACCAAATAGAGGGGCCGTGATGAGGGTTCCATGGCCCTGGATTAAAGCCCGTCATCCGGTCAGGGGGCATGGGTGTTTTCGGTTGGGACCGAGAGGGGGCACCCCTTAGAGCCCGCGAATATAAACTTGATCCCATGCTACTCGAGGTTGTAGCCGCCCCGTCTCAAAGTTTTTCTTGAACGTTGCCTAGGATGATTCCTGACAGCAGAGTGTGGGATGGGTGTGTACGGGTTAGATGTGTTTCTTCTAAAATACCGTAAACGGAACTAGTCCTTTGTGACTACTGAAATCCGTTGGCTGTGGGTAAAGAGTACAAACTCTGCAGAGTCAAAACCATCTGAGTAACCGTGTTCATGATCAAGGACTTTGATCAACATATCAGTGTCAGTCTCAGTGACACTCTCCGGAGGATAAACATGAAACTGAGAGTGGTAATCCCGGCTGAACGTTATTCCCGTGGACGGACTAACCAGTTTATTATTATGTACTGAGTATTTCTTTGGGATGATTTAAATTCATGAGCTACTTGAATTCGAATGACGAAATATAAGCCCTTTATGTGATGTCGCCCAGATGTCCGATTGTGGCATTCTTGTTATTTACTTTTAATATAAGCCCTTTATGTGATGTCGCCCAGACGTCCAAATGTGGCATTCTTGTTATTTACTTTTGATATAAGCCCTTTATGTGATGTCGCTTAGACATTCGATTGTGGCATTCTTGTTATTTACTTTTGATATAAGCCCTTTATGTGATGTCGCTCAGACGTCCGACTGTGGCATTCTTGTTATTTACTTTTGATATAAGCCCTTTATGTGATGTCGCTCAGACGTCCGATTGTGGCAACCTTGTTATTTACTTTCATTATAAGCCCTTTTCGATATGACGCTTAGACGTCCGACTGTGGCACGTACTGTCATTTACATTTTAATATAAGCCCTTTATGTGGTGTCGGCCTGACGCCCGACTGCGGCATGTTAATTTATTTTACCCTTCGAGGCGTCACTTCAGACACCCGATCGGTCTTCAGCTATTTTATTGAGATTTCGGGAGGACTACCGCCTGACTTCCTTTCATTTATCATGCAGTGCAAATTTATTACCCGAGTGTGCATTACTAATCTGCTCATGTGCATCATGTTTGCATTTGTTATATCTTATGTCCAAACTATCTTGCGAGTACATTGAAAGTACTCACCTGGCTTGTTGATTTGGCCAGATGTTGACGAAGGCGATCTTATGGATGAAGAGTACGATAGCGAGTCCGACGCCTAGAGGAGACCCAGTCAGTCCCGTGCGATCCTGGAGTTGGTCACTTGTATTATATACGCTTTCGCTACCCTAATAAAATCATCGAGCCTCACTCCGACGCTTGATGAGCTGTAAGATTTTGGAGTCATGTCACCCACGTCACTGTGACATACCCACCACTACTTTTATTACGAGTCAGTAGTTATGCCACCATACCCCTCTGTGTCATATCCGCCTTTATGTATAATATCGGCGTGCTTGTAATAAATTGTTGAGCAGGCTCAGCTCAACCTTGTATAATATTTAGTACTTCTGGATTCCTGTATCAAGGATTTGTCTACCAGTAAGGAGGATTCTTTTATACTGGTCTGATAAAATGGTCAGCTTTTCAATAAATGTTTTATTGTAAAACTGATCCTGACAATGGTTGCGAGTCAAGGGTCGACTTGCAACTGGGATAAACAAGCTATGGGCCTAGTTGCGAGTCAAGAGTATACTTGCAGCTGGGATGAAAAACAAAAACATATGCTCCAATACGGGGTCGAGGGTGGGCTTGCAAGTCTGACAACTACGTACCCAGTTGCAAGTCGAGGGTGGACTTGCACCTGGGACAACTACGAAACTACAAGCCCAGTTGCGAGTCAAGGATCGACTTGCAACTAGGATGAGACAAATTACACGCCCAGTTATCTATCAATGATGGACCTACAACTTGGATGAAAAACAAAAACACATGCTCCATCTACGAGTCGATGGTGGACTTGTATCTGGGATAACTATGAGCCTAGTTGTGAGTCAATGATCGACTTGCAACTAGGATGAAACAAACTACATGCCTAGTTGCGTGTCAATGATGGACCAACAACTGGGATGAAAAACAAATATACATGCTCTAGCCATGAGTCGAGGGTGGACTTGCACATGGGACAAGTACGAAACTACAAGCCCAGTTGCTAGTCAATGGTCCACTTGTAACTAGGATGAAATAAACTACATGCCAGTCACATGTGAAGGTGGACCTATAACTGGATGAAAAATAAATAACAAGGGTCAAAGGTCGGTCAGTGAGAAGATGGAGGATAAGCTTCATAGTCGAGACCCCCAAATGACGACATATATGGGTCCATATGAAAATAAATGTGGGATCATGACGACACAAAACAAAGGAGACAAGAGGACGCACGACAAAAAAGAATAAGCTGACATAAGCATGCATGATCGAGTTTGTGCGAACATTAAAGCAAACACATCAGACAATTATAGACGTAGACGAGCTAAAACTAATCTAGATTAGATTTAGCAAATTTGAAAACAAAAAATATACTTACACTCCCCTCTAGCTACACAGTCAAAACCAAAAATAAGAGAAAATTGTGAATAGAATGACACGTGGCCCTCCACAAAAAGAACCAATACACAAAACATAATAACGGCCCACTAAAAAATGTCATATCGGACCTCACTGCTTCACGAGGGACAAACAGAAAACACAACGCAAAAACAAAGAGCAACACTCAAAAGCACGTGTATCTAACGATATACGAGTTAGATGAAACATTGTTAGCCCTCATTTTAGAAAATAATTAACAAACCAATCCGAGACGGGGCCCAGACCGCACCACGAAAACGGCCCAACAAAAGACGCACGCACGGACAGGTCAACAAGCACCAAACACACAACGCGACACACCGCGTGGCAAAATAACCCACAATCAAGATTTGTAGGACAGTTTAAAGCGAACATATATGATAGAGTTAAACCAAGTTCATGAATTTTAAACGAATAAAAAGAAAAAAAATGGAAAAGATGAAAATATAAAATATAAATAAAACAAAAGATCATGAATTTAAAATAGATCATGATTTTAAACAAATAATAAAATACAAAAAATAATACAAAAAGGAAAAAAAACAAATGCTGGGAATCAAATGGGAGCGTACAAGAAAATGAACTAGAACTAAGTGTAGCACAGACTTGTGAATGGAAATAGAAAAAGGAACCGAACCTCGTACTAGCAACGACCCAGCATGCATAGACCTGCTTGTGAAAACAACAAGACCAGCACCAGCAACGACCGCACAGGCAGCAAGCGAGACAACCCACCGCGAGCGAGCGCAGCAGCTAGACCATCACGTTGTGCATAAATATTAAAGACAAACAATCTAACAGCCCTAGACTTAGATGTGAGATAGTTATTTTACATCTAGACGTGAAATAGCAAACCTGATAAATAAAGCCAAACACCATACATACACACGGAAATAAAGGTTCACAAAAGAAAACCGTGCAGGTGGAAGAGAAGGCATAAAAAGTCTGCTCGGACAATAACTACATAAGCCCACAAAATAAAAACTCAAGGGGGGTAAGTTATCGTTATAAGACGCGCGGCAAGCTCCTTGTGCTTCCTTGTCAACTTGTTGACAGCGGCCCGCTCACTTACATGCTATTAATTTATTCAAATCTGATGAAAGAACTACGTAGCTTAGCTAGCATGCAAGTCAACACATCTTCCTTAATCTTTTATTTTTGCGAGCACACCCTCCTTAACGTGAGCAGAATCTACACTCGCACACCTCTTTACTGTAGAATACATCTTCCGTTCCCTGTGAGCTGTAGAAAGGTCTGCACCAACTCATGTCGCACTTTCTACCGTGAAGTGGAGGAACCGGGATGGTGTCACACAGTTCAGGAAGCAAGCATGTCCTAGCTGATGACACCTTCATCGAAACGTCTGCATATCTCAACACAAAGATGGCAAGGTTATTATTAGGTGCTTCAAATAATCAATATAGTAAAATAGTGCTAGGACAAGGAAACTGCAGAGTCTGCTAGATAGTTCATTTTACCAATATAAAAGCAACCATCACGTAAATCCGGGCTTCCCCTCCCAGGACATCCATTTTCGAATCGAACAAGATGAAAAGAAGCTCTAATATCTGCAACCAGAATACTCCAGTAAACATGATCCTCAATGGTAACAATCGTCCTTCTAGTGCTCTCGTCGGGTATTTGGGCCATTTTACAGTTGACTATGCTATACTCATACCAATCGAGAGCAGTAGAAGGGCGATTGTTACCATGAGCGGCATCGATGTCTTCATGGTCCTCGATGGAAGAGAGGGAGCAGTGGCGTCGCTGAGTGTATAGGAAGCTGATTTTCATATTACCACTTCGTCATTGATAACTTCGGTAAAGAATGAGTAATGTTAATTTATGAGTATATGCTTCTCCATGGAATTTTTTTCATGAACAGTACTCCCCTAATATTTCTGCTCGTCAGATTGCATTTTATCATAGCTAGATGGAAAAAAACTGAAAAACTTGCATTGATCTTAGCCCACTCTGAATATTCTTGCTTCAAAATGCCTATAGAAATTAGTACTGACACCCACTGTTCTACCGTCAGGTACCTATAGAAATATGAATCGGTCACTAGGTCTATGCAATGGATCATGATCGCTGATCATTAGACTTGGAGGAGTTCGATGGTTTCACCTTATTTAGTGTCCTTTGTTTCTGCTCAACCAATAGACTTCTACCTGTTGCATATGTACTCTATTCAAACTTGCATATTTTGGTACCATGTAAATGATATCTTATAAATACCAGATGTAGTGCCGAATGCACGGTCACTTCTTTTCCTATTTTGCTCACAAAGAGTTACTTTATTAAACAAATCCGACGCCTCAATGTAGCAGTTTTTCCTTTATCATTTTTTTTCTGCTTCCGTGCTTCCTCTGTTTTGAGTATCTTCGGTTAAAATCAACAGCTACTCACCGAAATAAAATAAAATAAAATCAACAGCTACTACAAAAATATACCATACGTGATGTGAATGCCCCACGGCATATCTTTCTTTATGCATTGGACTATAAGCCAAGCAGATCTATTAGTATCCTTCTAAAGATGAATACAAGAAAGGGTTGAAAGAAGAAAGGCCACGAATGTCAAGAACAAATTCTGGAGATGCTCAGTACTACATCTAGAAAAAGTTTTGCCATGGCACTTCAATTGTTCTGATATGTTTGCTATGAACAATGTTCATTTCGCTGCCATGAGAAAACAGTTTTAACAATGGATTCATCCGCGTCCATTTGCTTGCTATTTCTGACAACGAGCCCAAATGATCTAAAACAAGATAGGAGCCTACTGCCCTAGCCAGTACGACCATACCAATGTTGTTTTTACCAACGCTAGCTTCGCCAACTACCGGTATTATTTTTCCCTAAAAGAATTACAAGTATTATTTGTACCACCATATCATAACTGTTTTTTTCTATGTAACCGTATTTAATAAATAAACAAGATAAAGACAAAAATGACGACCACGCGACAACAAATAAGATAAGATATAACTCAAACAACAGCGGATTTAAGCACGGGTGCGGCGGCATGCCGCGCCTTCTGCCTGCTAGTTTAAACTATAAAGGCTAAGACAACGCCGAGCCTTAGAGAGCTCACCCACTTCTGGATGTTCCTGGTCGTTTGATCACATTGAATCTGGTCAGCGAAGCAGCTTGCCCATCGGATTCTTCCTGCGGTTTTTGCCTCACGGTTAATTTTTGAAGTCCATGGTTGGTGGGTTCGATGTCCCCCCTGATTGGCTGGGTAAGGAATCGCTGGGTGAAAATGGCATTTCCCCGCTCGCCGTGTGCCGTACAACGCATCGCGCCGCCCACGCACAACCCACAACCCACTCCTTGCACACCGCACAACCAATCCCCCCCCCCCCCCGCACGAACCCTAGCCCACTCCTCTCAGCCACCTCCATGCCCGCTTCGTCCTCATCCTCCTCCACCCCACGCAACGATCGCGCTCCCCTCCAACATGTCATCCACCCTTCCTCACCCCGGATCGCGCTGGATCCGAGGCTTAAGGGCGCGGAGGCGAGCTTCTTGGGCGGCGGCGGGAACCTGCAAGCACAAAGGGCAACCTCATGGATTCGTCCCTGCATGAGAGAGAAGATGAGAGGGTGAGAAGGAAGGAAAGGAGGGAGAGAGAGGAAAGAAGAGAGGGAGGTTCGGTGGCGGGCAGAGAGGGTCACCGGCAGGTGTCAGCCTGCACCAGCGAGGTCGGGCGTGGCGTGGCGGCTGGTGGCTTGTCAGTGGCAGCCCTCTTGCCCTGTTATGCCGGACCTCTTCCCTCATACCCGAGATGCAGCAGCGGCGGTTTGAGGCGTCCAGGTGGGTTGTTTCTTCTTTGAAGTGGTGAAAACTATATTCCGAAACCAGCTTATAAATTGGCTGGATTTCCCATTTACAAGAAATTTTATACTATCTCTGTCCCATAATGTAAGACATTTTTACAGCTTAATCTAAACTACAAAAATGTCATATTATGGGATGGAGGGAGTACTAATTAGCGCACACCCATTCCTTCTCAAGTGTTACCTCGATACAGGCCAAATGTAAGTCCGGTGATTTTTCGATAAAGGTGGATTTTATTAACTCAAAATGAAGCATCAAGTAGATACAAAGCATGATGAGCACACACCCGGCCTCTGCATAGTTACACTACTGGAATTTTCACGTACGCCGGGTGTAATGCTCTTCGCCTTGCTGAGTGTCACTCTCGGCAAACGCAGCTTCACGACAAACTGCCATCTTTGCCGTCACTGCCTCACGGCAAAGAGGCACCGCACGGCAAACCCTGCTGATGCCGAGAGCCGCTCACAGCAAAGAGGAGCCACGCGGCATGCCCGTCCTGTAACATCCCAAATTTTCAATTTGGAATGTTATACATTAGAGCATCTTTGCATATCATGTTTTATTGCATTTTGGTTTATCCTAGAAATTCCACGCAACTCAAGGACCTACGGAGAGAGTTGGGGATTTTGTTATTTTCATATTTGAGGTTTTCTCGAATTATGAAAAGAGGATCGTTTGATTTTAATTATTTTTCTCTGAATTATTTCTTTTATTAAAAATGAAAGAGCGAGGATAAAATGACTTCCTCAAAATAAAGAAATATCATAGATTTAATATTAAAGTCAAATGAGGTTTTTATTGGAGTTTTTCGCTGTTTTATTTGAATTTAGGAAAAATGCGCGTTTTTCAAAATTGCATATAGGCCCCAAATAAATGTTCACTTTGTCTGGCTTGATTTTAGAAGTGGGGTAAAACTTATTTCAGGATTTCTGGAGTCCGTTTAGTATTTCTTTTCTTTCATTTTCAGCACGTCATTTTTTAAAAAAAAAAGAGTCGACCGACTTAGGGCGTGCTCGGCCAGGACTTCTCGGGCCAGGCCCCGAGGCCCGTTACCGCCGCCCCGCCCCCCCCCCCCCCGAAACCCTAACCCTAGCCGCCGCCGCCGCCACCGCCCCACGCCGCCTCGCCGGAGCTCGCCACCGCCGACTGGCCGGAGTTCGAGGTAGCCGCCATTTTTTTAAAATCGATCAGTTTTATTTCGTAAACCCTAGATCCATTTTTTTCTAGATCCGGTTCGGTTTATTTTCATCGGTTTAGTTATTTAGCGAACGGCCGCTTTTACGTTCGTTTTAACGAACGGTTTCCACCGTTTAGACGCAGACAATGAACATTCGTTCGTTAGCCTGTTCGTCGTTTTTCTTTTTCTTGGATTTTCCACGATTATTTCTGATCGCGATTTCTGATCCGATTTTCGTTGTAGTTTAACTTTTCGCTCGTTTTTTGAAATCAGGCGATTCAAGCGCCTAGAGTTTCATCTCGAAACCCTCTTTCCGTTTAACCAACTCAAATAAGTTTTTGCTTCTGTAAAATTTGACTTAGATCCAGATTAGTAAACGAAGCTTGTTTCTTTCGCCGTTTGCCTTTCGTCTTTTCGTTTGATTTGTTTCTTTTCCAAACCGGAGTTCTTAAGTTGAACTTTCTGGTTAGTTTTCTTATTTGGAGTTTACCTGTGCATTAGATGAGTACTTATTGTATGCTTGTTTGTTTGTTTGTTTGCGTTAGAGTACCCGGAGTGTGCCGCTTGCTACTTCGAATCTCTAGGTTTTGTGGATCCTCAGTAAGGCAAGTAACACTTTGATCATACCTCTTACTACCCAGTTTTATTGCATTAGATCAATCCTCAAACATTGCATGATTAGAATCTAATTAGATTGTGGGTTTTGGAAAGTAGATGAGGTAGTACCTATTACCTGTTTTATTATCAAACCCTTGGGAGTTACTTCTATGTGTTGCTTATATGGCCATGCTAGTAGACGTGGATTGGGTGAGTGTATCCATGACAGATGTGAGATTGTTAATTAATGGTTTATTTAAGGTGGCAACTTTAATACACATCTGGGTGGATTGAGGCACCTGGGTATTCCAGTGATTGCAGGTTTTTCTTTATGGACCACCACCCAGGCTCAAAGGGATCATGAGATTATTCATGCTAGAAACTTCCGTGTGCAGCCACAAGCTACTATGGACTCTAGCATAGTTGATTAAGTTGTGCGAACTCTTACAGTGGTAGACTAGCAGATGTAGGGGAAATTAGGTGTAACGGTCTACCCGATCGTAAGGTGCTAGCGCTTCTGAAAGACTATGTCTCGGTCATCCGTTTCTCAAACACCATGTAGTGCGAGAATTCCAACGGAGGAGATCGAGTCTTGTGGGGAAAAGTGCGCAAACCTCTGCAGAGTGTATAAACTAATCATGGTTAGCCGTGTCCCCGGTTATGGACATCTTGAGTATCTAGTACTTGGATTATCATGTGAATCTCATCATGTGACTTTAATTAATTTTGTTGGGTTTTAAATGTTGATGCTTAATTGGGATTGAGAGGGTGTCTACGCTCTCAATGTTTAACAACCACCATGATAGTTAAATAAAATTTATTCCTTTGCAGTAGGGAAAAATTGGCTTTACGCAAAACTGTAACCATAGAGCTTTCCACCAGCCATATATGCATGTAGTATAGCCCAGTTCTGTTCATTACTCTCTATGTGTTACATTGCCAGCATATTCCATGTGCTGACCCGTTTTCAGGCTACAACGTTCATGTTGCAAACTTTCCAGACGACGAGTAAGGAGCTTTAGGTCGTGGTTCTATACTCAGTGATGCCGTTGGAGTTGATGGACTCACTTATCTTCCAAGCCTTCCGCTGTTATCGTTACTAGATGGCCTTAAGCCATATTATTTTGTAATAAGTTCTCTTTTGAGACACTCGTTGTAATAAGTGTGTGATTGCTACTCTGCTATAAATCCTTCAAGTACTGTGCGTGTCAGCATTACTGATATAAGGATGACACTGAAGCACAGAGATCGGACCGTCTGAGGTCTGGTCGCTACAAGATGGTATCAGAGAACACGCTGACTGTAGGACACGACCACTAAGATAAAGCCCTAGATCACTGTTCTCTTCTCATTTCTGACTTCTCATCTTTTCTACTCTTTTAGGATGGCGGATGCAAGTAACAAGTTCACGCAACCGGATGAAGATACACCCTTTGGACGCCACCTGAAGGAAGTCACTAAGTACCTGAACATCGGAGTACCAAGCTTCACTGGGACCTACAACGCCACTTTACTCGAGGAAGAGCGCTAGATGATTCAAGTTCAAGTTCCAGGAAGGACGTTCGTGCCAGTCACCGAGCCCATAGAGTTTTCCTTGATGCACCAACCTGGAGTCTAGGAAAGAGCATGGCAGCCCACATCGCCATGGGACGTATTGGAGAAGTTTACCGCAATGATCTCAAGAATACTATCTATCAGATTTGTGGGTGCCGAGATGAGCACTGGGAAATGATCAACACCAAGAAGGATAGATCAATCGCAACTTTTATCCAGGAGTTAAACCAGCACATTCGACGCCAGGAGGACCAGATGTGCGCAGACATGATAGATCTGAAGAAGGCGATGACAAGAATCACGGAGCTGGAGGAAGAACTCAAGGCTACACGTGAAGATTATGAGGAGGAAATCGTCGTACTGGTGGAGAAGAATGACGACCTGATTAAGAAGATCGGAATATTCATGGGAGACCCCACACCAGTAGAGGAAGACGAAGAACCCAAGGAGATTCACCCGGAAGACTACATCTTCATCGACGACACCGACTCTGACCTGAGCGATGATGACTATGTTGACGAAGCTGGAGCAGATATCATGGAGTCTGCAACTGAAGAATATTTCTAGTAGACCACCACATCAGTAGTAGTATTCCACCATGTAAATAGAGCAGTCCGAGCACTTTTGTGATAGTTAGATCGATTGTATGCCCTTGTTTGATTGAATGAAGTGATTTTGTTTGCAATTGCCTCAGGTACATATGGGTAGTGTTTTCTCTCTAGACCTCTCTCTATTCTTAACTCTCATCTTTTCTAAACCCATCAGATGCCTCCGAGACGTGACAATGTAATTGCATTTCCACCGGAGCTCACTCAGTTGATCCAGCAGCAGAATGCATTGATGCAGTTACTAGTCCAGAATCAGAATCAGGGGAACAACAACAACAACAACAACCCACCACCACCACCACCACCTGTTGATCACTTAACCCATTTCCTTAGACTAAATCCGTCGGTGTTCTCCAGTAGCACCGAGCCTATAGTAGCAGATGATTGGCTCCACAAGATTGGAAGGGAGTTAACCACTACAGGATGTACTGATGCTGAGAAGGTGCGCTTTGCCGCACATCAGTTGGATGGACCAGCAGCATCATGGTGGGAGAATTACACTGTCACTTACCCTATAGCCATGGTGACATGGGACCAATTTCAGCAGGCTTTCCATACAACCCATGTTTCAGTAGGAGCTATGGCCATGAAGAAGCGTGAGTTTTGCAACTTGCGCCAAGAAGGACGGACAGTTGGCCAATACGTGGATGACTTTAGTAAGTTAGCACGTTATGCCTCGGATGACGTTGCTACGGATGCAGCTAAGCAGGAGAAGTTTCTGGAAGGACTGAATGATGAGTTGAGCATGCAGTTGATGGTAGCAACCTTCAACAACTACCAGGAATTGGTACATCGTGCTCTTATGATTGAAGGGAAGCAGCAGCAGATTGAGAACTGCAAAAGGAAGTATGGACAAGGGAAGTACAATTCAAGAGCTCAGCAGAAGCCACGTTTTACCCCGAAATCGGGAGGACATTTTCAGCATACCCATGGAGGGGGAAGTTTGCATAATCATAATGGCCCCAAGAACGGTAATGGGAATGGGGGAAGCAACGGTCAGAATCGTACCAACCCATCAACACCAGCCAAGAGAGACCTGAGCCAAGTCACTTGTTATAAGTGTCAGAAGACCGAACATTATGCCAATGAATGTCCTGAAACCCAGAATGGAAATGGCAATGGAAGCTCTGGGAAGAAGCCGAACCCTTCCAACAGGGGACAGGTGAACCACGTTAACGTGGAGGAGGTTGAAGCCCAGCCAGATACAGTAATAGGTAAGTTTTTGGTTAAGTCATTTACTGCAATCGTTCTTTTCGATACTGATGCATCACATTCATACATATCAAGGGGATTCATTGATAAGTATAACCTGCCCACCAAGGTTCTTAGAACACCTATGTTAGTAAGCTCACCAGGAGCGGAGTATATGGCCAGTAAAGGATGTTTTCAAGTGCCATTGAGTATAGGTAGGCATGTGTTTCCCTCGGATTTAATCATTTTGGAATCGCAAGGTTTGGATGTAATTCTGGGTATGGATTGGCTATCGATATATGGAGGAAACATCGATTGCGCCAGTAAGTCGATTTTGCTTACCACCCCAGAAGGAAGAAGGATCAAGTATGTATCACGGCATGTGCCGAATAGGACTCAAGTAAATTCCCTAACAGGAGTTGTACAGGAGGAAGTACCGGTGGTAAAGGATTTTCCGGATGTATTTCCAAAAGAGTTGCCAGGCATGCCACCGGATAGAGACATTGAGTTTTTGATTGAGCTTTTGCCAGGCACAGGACCAATATCTAAGAGACCATATAGAATGCCTGCAAAGGATTTGGAGGAGATTAAGAAGCAGATAAAGGAGTTACTGGATAAGGGATATATTCGCCCAAGTTCGTCACCTTGGGGATCACCAGTACTTCTAGTGGAAAAGAAGGATGGATCGTTAAGGATGGTTGTTGATTATCGAGGATTGAATGAAGTGACGATCAAGAATAAGTACCCACTGCCGATGATCAATGATTTGTTTGACCAATTGCAAGGAGCAAAGGTATTTTCCAAGATCGATTTGCGATCAGGATATCACCAGTTGAAGATTCGAGAGCAGGACATACCTAAGACAGCTTTTACTACGAGGTACGGGCTGTATGAGTATACCGTTATGTCATTTGGTCTGACTAACGCACCTGCTTATTTTATGAACATGATGAACAAAGTGTTTATGGAGTTTTTGGATAAGTTCGTCGTAGTGTTCATTGATGATATACTGGTTTACTCGAAGAATGAAGAAGAACATAAAGAACATTTGCGTTTGGTACTTGGTAAGCTCAGAGAACATCAGTTATACGCTAAGTTCATTAAATGTGAGTTTTGGTTGAAGGAAGTTGGATTCCTCGGACATGTTATATCCGGAGAAGGAATAGTTGTAGATCCCACCAAGGTTGTCACTGTGACAAATTCGGAAGTCCCAACAACAGTTGGAGAGATCCGTAGTTTTCTTGGACTCGCAGGATACTACCGGAGATTCATTGAAAATTTCTCGAAGAATGCAAAACCTATGACGGAGTTGTTGAAGAAGGATACCAAGTTCAATTGGACCGAGGAATGTGAGGCCAGTTTCCAGGAGTTGAAGAAACGTTTTGGTTACCTTGCCAGTGTTGATTCTGCTAGATCAGCGCAAGGATTATGAGGTGTATTGCGATGCTTCACGTCGAGGACTTGGAGCAGTGCTTATGTAGGAGGGAAGAGTTGTTTCGTATGCTTCACGACAGCTTAAGCCCCATGAGTTGAATTATGCTACACATGAGTTGGAGTTAGCAGCCGTAGTGCATGCATTGAAGACTTGGCGACATTTTCTCATTGGAAACCATTGTGAGGTCTACATGGATCACAAGAGTTTGAAGTACATCTTCACACAGAAGGAGTTGAATCTCAGGCAAAGGAGATGGTTGGAGCTCATTAAGGATTATGACATGAGATTGCATTATCACCTCGGAAAAGCTAATGTAGTAGCTGACGCATTAAGCCGCAAGAGCCATGTCAACACACTAATGACCGGAGATTTACCAAAGGAGTTAGTCGAGGATCTTCATGACCTACGTTTGGAGATAGTTCCGAGAGGCTATGTAGCAACATTGGAGATTCAGTCTACTCTGATGGATAAGATCAGAGAAGCTCAGAAGGCTGACAAGGAGATTGTCACCATAAAGGAGAAGATGAGTAAGGGAAAAGTTAAAGGATTTCGTGAGGATGAACACGATACCTTATGGTTTGAGGACCGCGTTTATGTGCCTAATGACCCGGAGATTAGGAAGCTAATTCTACAAGAGGCCCATGATTCGCCGTACTCGATTCACCCAGGAAATACCAAGATGTATTTGGATTTGAAGGATACTTTCTGGTGGACTGGAATGAAGAAGGATATTGCGGAGTATGTAGCCGTTTGTGATGTATGTCAGAGAGTAAAGGCAGAGCATCAGAAGCCAGCAGGATTGCTACAGCCATTGTCGATACCCAAATGGAAGTGGGATAAGCTAGGCATGGATTTTATCACGGGATTACCCAGGACCCGTTCAGGCTATGACTCGATATGGGTTATAGTCGATCGCTTGACGAAGGTAGCTCATTTCATGCCAGTGAAGACCACTTACACCAGTGCTAAGTTGGCAAAGATATACATGACCAGGATTGTATGTCTGCATGGAGTTCCGAGAAGCATTGTATCAGATAGAGGAACTCAGTTTACCTTAAAGTTCTGGAATCAGTTGCACAAAACTTTGAGTACCAGGCTAGAGTTCACTACAACTTTTAATCCGCAGATCGATGGATAGACCGAGAGAGTCAATCTGATTTTGGAGGATATGCTGAGAGCTTGTGCGCTAGATTATGGATCTAGTTGGGATGACAACTTGCCATATGCAGAGTTCTCTTACAACAACAGTTATCAATCCAGTTTGAAGATGGCCCCTTTTGAAGCCATGTACGGAAGACGGTGCCGAACACCATTGTTGTGGGATGAAGTTGGGGACCGCCAGTTGTTTGGACCAGATTTGATTAAGGAGTCTGGACAGAAGGTGAAGTTGATTCACGATAGGCTTAAGGTAGCCCAGTCCAGGCAAAAGAGCTATGCAAATTCTAAACGCAAGGAGACAGTTTACGAAGTCGGAGACAGAGTTTATCTTCGTGTATCCCCGCTTCGAGGAGTTAAGCATTTTGGAGTTAAGGGAAAATTAGCGCCACGTTTTGTGGGACTATACAAAGTTTTGGAGCGTATGGGAGAAGTTGCTTACAAGTTGGAGTTGCTCGAAGGATTGCCGGGAGTTCACGACGTGTTCCACGTTTCCCAGTTGAAAAAGTCCCACGCAGAGATGGCGTATATACCGCTGAGAGATACAGTGCCGCTGGAAGCAATACAGTTAGATAGTGATTTGACCTACGAGGAGAAACCAGTCAAGATACTCCAGTTTTCCAGCCGAGTTACACGCAGAAAGGTTATCAAATTTTGCAAGATTCAGTGGAGTCACCATACCGAGGATGAAGCCACCTGGGAGCGAGTGGAAGATCTGCCGAAGGACCATCCTCACCTATTTTCTAGCCAACCCGAATCTCGAGGGCGAGATTCATCTTAAGGGGGGTAGGTTTGTAACATCCCAAATTTTCAATTTGGAATGTTATACATTAGAGCATCTTTGCATATCATGTTTTATTACATTTTGGTTGACCCTAGAAATTCCACGCAACTCAAGGACCTACGGAGAGAGTTGGAGATCTCGTTATTTTCATATTTGAGGTTTTCTCGAATTATGAAAAGAGGATCGTTTGATTTTAATTATTTTTCTCTGAATTATTTCTTTTATTAAAAATGAAAGAGCGATGATAAAATGACTTCCTCAAAATAAAGAAATATCAGAGATTTAATATTAAAGTCAAATGAGGTTTTTATTTTGGAGTTTTTCACTGTTTTATTTGAATTTAGGAAAAATGCGCGTTTTGCAAAATTGCATATAGGCCCCAAATAAATGTTCACTTTGTCCGGCTTGATTTTAGAAGTCGAGAAAAATTTATTTTGGAATTTTTGGAGTCTGTTTAGTATTTCTTTTCTTTCTTTTTCTGCACGTCAAATTATTTAAAACAAGGAGTCGACCGACTTAGGGCCGTACTCGGCCAGGACTTCTTGGGCCAGGCCTTTATAAGCCGCTCCCCAAGGCCCATTACCGCCGCCCCACCCGAAACCCTAACCCTAGCCGCCACCCGCCGCCGCCCGCGCTGCAGCCCCACGCCGGAGCCCGCCGCCGCCGCCCGCGCTGCGCCCACGCCGCCTCGCCGGAGCTCGTCGCCGCCCCGCCGGACCTCCCGCCGCCGCCGACTCACCGAATCTCGCCGGAGTTCGAGGTAGCCGCCGGTGTTTTTAAAAACCGATCGGTTTTATTTCGTAAACCTAGATTCGTTTTTTCTAGATCCAGTTTGGTTTATTTTCTTCGGTTTAGTTATTTAGCGAACGACCGCTTTTATGTTTGTTTTAACGAACGGTTTCCACCGTTTAGACGCAGACAACGAACGTTCGTTCGTTAGCCTGTTCGTCGTTTTTCTTTTTCTCGGATTTTCCGCGATTATTTCTGATCGCGATTTCTGATCCGATTTTCGTTTTAGTTTAACTTTTCGCTCGTTTATCGGAATCAGGCGATTCAAGCGCCTAGATTTTCGTCTCGAAACCCTCTTTCCGTTTAACCAACTCAAACAAGTTTTTGCTTCTGTAAAATTTGACTTAGATCCAGATTAGTAAACGAAGCTTGTTTCTTTCCCCGTTTGCCTTTCGTCTTTTCGTTTGATTTGTTTCTTTTGCAAACCGGAGTTCTTAAGTTGAACTTTCTGGTTAGATCTCTTATTTGAGTTTTACCTGTGCATTAGATGAGTACTTATTGTATGCTTGTTTGTTTGTTTGCGTTAGAGTACCCGGAGTGCGCCGCTTGCTACTTCGAATCTCTAGGTTTCGCGGATCATCAGCAAGGCAAGTAACACTTTGATCATACCTCTTACTACCCAGTTTTATTGCATTAGATCAATCCTCAAACATTGCATGATTAGGATCTAATTAAATTGTGGGTTTTGGGAAGTAGATGAGGTAGTACCTATTACCTGTTTTATTATCAAACCCTTGGGAGTTACTTCTACGTTTGCTTATATTGCCATGCTATGCTAGTAGACGTGGATTGGGTGAGTGTATCCATGACAGATGTGAGATTGTTAATTAATGGTTTATTTAAGGTGGCAACTTTAATACACATCTGGGTGGATTGAGGCACCTGGGTATTCCAGCGATTACCTGTTTTTCTTTATGGACCGCCACCCAGGCTCAAAGGGATCATGAGATTATTCATGCTAGAAACTTCCGTGTGCAGCCACAAGCTACTATGGGCTCTAGCATAGTTGATTAAGTCGTGCGAACTCTTACAGTGGTAGACTAGCAGATGTAGGGGAAAGTAGGTGTAACGGTCTACCCGATCGTAAGGTGCTAGCGCTTCTGAAAGACTATGTCTCGGTCATCCGTTTCTCAAACACCATGTAGTGCGAGAATCCCAACGGAGGAGATCGAGTCTTGTGGAGAAAAGTGCGCAAACCTCTGCAGAGTGTATAAACTAATCATGGTTAGCCGTGTCCCCGGTTATGGACATCTTGAGTATCTAGTACTTGGATTATCATGTGAATCTCATCATGTGACTTTAATTAATTTTGTTGGGTTTTAATGATGATGCTTAATTGGGATTGAGAGGGTGTCTACGCTCTCAATGTTTAACAACTACCATGATAGTTAAATAAAATTTATTCCTTTGCAGTAGGGAAAATTGGCTTTACGCAAAACTGTAACCATAGAGCTTTCCACCAGCCATATATGCATGTAGTATAGCCTACTTCTGTTCATTACTCTCTATGTGTTACATTGCCAGCATATTCCATGTGCTGACCCATTTTCGGGCTGCAACGTTCATGTTGCAGGCTTTTCAGACGATGAGTAAGGAGCTTTAGGTCGTGGTTCTATACTCAGTGATGTCATTGGAGTTGATGAACTCACTTATCTTCCAAGCCTTCCGCTGTTATCGTTACTAGATGGCCTTAAGCCATATTATTTTGTAATAAGTTCTCTTTTGAGACACTCGTTGTAATAAGTGTGTGATTGCTACTCTGTTATAAATCCTTCAAGTACTGTGCGTGTCAGCATTACTGATCCAGGGATGACACTGAAGCACAAAGATCGGACCGTTTGAGGTCTGGTCGCTACACGTCCGCAACAGATGGCTCCGTCAGTTCGTACGTACTTTACCGAGAGCCGCAACACGACACTCGGCAAAGCATATGCAACATCCTATTTTTTTTGTGTTCTTTCTAACTGGCATATGGTCTCACTGGCCACATTTATCAGTAAAAGTTTTAAATAACTTCCTAAATATTCTGGAAAAAATGACGATATCTTTGCCGAGAGCAGCTCTCTGCAATCCTCCTGACCACTAGGACAGCGTGGCCCACATGGGAGCTGACAGTTTACATCGCTTTACCGAGAGCTGGTCTCAGCAATGTCGCCTTCCTTTCCGAGAGCTGCTCTCGGAAAAGGTGTGGCACAACAGTAGGTCTCCCAGATGACCATGTTGTCGAGAGTGGCTCTCGGTAATATGTAGTTTTCCGGGTGTTGCTCTCGGAAATCTTTCCCATCCATTCTGCTGTTTAAGCTATTTCTTTTCTGATCCCTACAGATAAAAACAACTACGTGGCAGAAGGGTCATATATAGGCATAATTTGATCTAGTCCACACATATATAGGCATAATTTGATCATATATAGGCATAATTTGATCTAGTCCACACACATATAGGCATAATTAGGGATAGTTCACATATTGTCACACACAAGTTGAATGTATTATCCTAGTAGACGTCACACACAAGTCGCAAATTCATACATATTGTCACTACTTGCAAAACACGTGCACGTCACAATAGAAGTACACTTGTTCAAATATAGATCATCTTGAGGAGGAGAGGCCATCGGGTTAACATTCCGGAGGAGGAGGGGCATCACTTGGACTGCTTCGAGATTGCATAAGAACCTATAAGAGTAGAGTCACGTGAGGGTGGTTCATCCCTATGTAATGAATCTTCTACTCTAGTTTAGATAATGTTCTACCTGTAGTTGATCCTCAAGCAGCTTCAATCTTTTGTTCGTGTCTTCCCGTTCCTTTTGTCTGGACTCCTGCTCAGCCTGCCGCCTTTGCTCCTCTTCAATAGCCCGCTGCGCCATTAAATCCTGTAACATGGCATTAGGCTCATATAGGTTGGAACGGTGCTATTTCGAGGCATGGACATAAATGAAAGGTTAGGATGCTAACCTTGAGACGCGCTATCTCACGTGATGCGGTGGTTGGGCGACTTCGTATGGACGGAGTTGAGATGGTGCTCGACGCTCGTATCTCGTGCAGCTTGCGATGCGAGGAGGTGGCGATCGCCCCATTGCAAAGGAGGTGGCGGCCATGGCCCTTCCCCTCGCCAGCAATGATGAGAAGCTTAGGATCAAGGGGCTTGGACGTAGGTTCGGCTTCCTGCCTGTGCACCTCCTGGAAGACCTCTTTGAAGGTCCCCCACTTCTCCTCCGCCGACTCACTGCAGAACTCGGCGCCATCCTTCCCCTTGTGGCCTTCTCTCCAGGCTTCCAGGATGTGGACCGGGCGACCAACCTTCGCCTCCTGCAAAATTAACCATCAAGTTGAATGAACCAAGATGCATCGTGCGAAAAAGTTAACATCTTAATCCACATACCATGTGTTGCTTGAGAGCGGTTAGGTTCCGGCTCCCCTGGACATGAGTCGGGCCTGGCATTTTGGCTCGTTCGTTTCACTTCTCCACATGATGCGCCTGCCATGCTGGGTCACACCACATGTCAACCAGGGCCTCCCAACAATCCTCCTTCATCTAGGGTTCCTTCACCTAGTCAGACAAAATCGAATAATTGAGGAACAAGAGGGATTAATCAAAGTACTAGCAACCGATGTAGTCACTTACCACTGACAGGTATTCTTCTCGCGACAAGTTGGACTAGCAAGCAGTCTTCCTTGTCATCTTCTCTCCCTTCTCATCGAGCGGTCGACACTGCATCATGGCTTTGTACCACAGCGTGTGCTTGGTGTCAGAGAGTATCTTTCGGGCAGATTTCACGATGCCTTTGATCGCCTTCTGTTGCTCACCATCCACGCAAGCAAATGTTTGCTACAAGAAAGCATATGGCATCTTCTCACCATCCACGCAAGCAAGGATTTGGATATGGAAAAATGCAGTGGTCGGAGCAAAGATACTTACAAAAAAAGCATTGATGACCCAAGTGGCCATGGTGACATCGTGCTCATCCTTGTTGTGTAGGTAATGCTCCCAGGTTAAACCTGGCGACGGCAGATCGTCATCACTCGGCTTGGACAATCCAGGGAAATGCTTCCTCAAGAGGGAGCCGATGAGGTGGTTCGGCGGGCGTGCCCCCTTAGGTTCTGTTGGGATAAATTCCCACTGACTGCATGATATAAAAGACAAGCATATGTGAGTGTCAAAGCTATGGCATACAAAATATGATGCAAATGAAATGCTTGCTTACCCCTCTCCTGTCGGGCAAATGACAGGACGGTTGCTGGCAGCAGTTGGTTCCGGGACGTTCCCCGGAGCAAGCCCTGATTTCTTCCTCTTGGAAGTGTTGCTCAAGGTAGACCCCGAGCCGTCCGAGGCCTCCATGTCACCCGACTCGGTAGCGAGCGGATATGGTGCATCTAAGTCCACTCCGACATCGCCATCCGATGATGACGATGCCTCGGTTGTGTCCTGATGGGAGGCGGACGACTCGGTCCTACCAGTCGGGACTCTCCGGTGCTTACTACCAGTGCTCCCATCAGAATCTGAAAAACAAAATATATATGCTGAATATTAACCATATCACTTGTCCAAAATACATGAAAAATTGACTGAAAAGAGTACATAGGCAACATGAGCATATTATCATGCACTGGACAATATGAACTGTTCAAATATATGAAAAAATAGGCATACAAATATATGTTACAATAGCTAAAAAATATACATAAGCAACATGAGCATATTATCATGCACTGGACAATATGAACTCCTCAAAAACATGAAAAATAGGATGAAAACTATACACTACAGTAGTATACAACAGCATATTATGATGGCCTTTTCCCACAATTTCAGGTTCGGTTGTTTTGTAGCCAGTTTTGCCATGGTATTAAATTCCTCAGCACCATAAACTATACATTACAATAGTATACAACAGCATAAACATGTTGTGCAACTCAAACATCCTAGTGGAGCACCTAAAAATACCTAGAACTAGATCAACATGGACCTAGTGGAGCACCTAAAAATACCCTATGAACTGAATTACTAGCCCCTAGTGGAGCACCTATGAACTGAATTTTCCCAATTCTCATCTTCTTCAACAAAATTTGCATATGTTCAGTGGGATGGGTGTACAGACTTGAGGGCATCTCCAGCTGTCGCGCTACTGGAGGAGCTCCGCTGCGGCGGCCGTCGTTGGTTCGCATCGAAGAGCCGCCGCGCCGTCCGTCGGCCATGAAGCATCGTGGTGGCGGTAGTTAGGGGCGGTGGACGCAGTTGGGGGCGGTGGAGGAGGGGTGGCGGCGGCAGTTGGTGGTGGTTGAGGGCTGGCGGCGGCGGCGGCGGTGGCGCAGGGAACAGAGAGGAGGGGAATGAAGATATAAAAGAAAGGGGAAAGGTTAAGATCTAGGTTAGATGCTTTACCGAGAGTGCCTCTCGAAAAAGGTGGCCATTACCGAGAGCCGAGAATCGACCCTTGGTAACCACTGCTCTAATTTTTCCCCTTCTCCTTTTGTTTTTGTTTTGCACTATCTTTTTTGTATCTCATATTTCATATGCTTTTACGACCGAAGTTTGCAAATTCCATGACTTTCGATGATTTTTTTCGATAAAAGACTTTTGATGCACTAATATATATATATATATATATATATATATATATATATATTATGCTTTTTGGGTTAGATTTGTTCAAAACTCAACTTTAAAGAGTGTAAAGTAAAAAACATGAGAAGAAGCAGTTGTTGACCGTGGCCTACCCCCTCTCTCGGTGCCGGTCAACTTTCTAGACCAGCACCGAGAGAGAACTTTAAAGAGTGTAAAGTAAAAAACATGAGAAGAGGCAATTGTTGATCGTGGCCTACCCCCTCTCTCGATGCCGGCCAACTTCCTAGAACGACACCGAGAGAGAACTTTAAAGAGTGTAAAGTAAAAAAACATGAGAAGAAGCAGTTGTTGACCGTGGCCTACCCTCTCTCTCAGTGCCGGTCAACTTTCTAGACCGGCACCGAGAGAGAACTTTAAAGAGTGTAAAGTAATAAACATGAGAAGAAGGAGTTGTTGACCGTGGCCTACCCCCTCTCTCGGTGCCGGTCAACTTCCTAGACCGTCGAGGCCAACGGATAGCCCATGCATATACATGCGATGGCCTCCTTTGAGAGCACACGAAGTTTCGAGGCCTACGGAGCAACAGGACCCGCACTTCCTGCACAAACCGGACACATTCCCTCTCGATACCCATAGACTATCTCGAAGAATGGGCCTAGACTTGGTCTGTCATCTCGCGATGACATGCACTAACACGGAGAAGCAGTTATTCACCATGGACTACACCCTCTTGGTGCTGAATAATGCCCTAGACCGCCGGGGCCACCAGATGGGTGCTTGATATGGAGACCGCCCGAGGGGGGAGGGCACCCCTACATGCGTGTGGCCCATGCATATGCATGTAGGGGTGGTGTGCTATTTGAATAAGAAAACGACGTCCTTGACGTGGCACGTGCCTCACAAACCACACACATGGGCGGGAACGTCGAGGACCGGCTGCGTTTGTCCCCAAGACAGAGTCTTCGGTGGGTGATCCCGTGACAGAACGGGCCTAAACTTGGTATGACATCTCGCGATGACATGCACTAACATGAAGAAGCATTTATTCCCCGTGGCCTACCCCCTATAGGTGCCGAACAACGCCCTAGACCGCGGGGGCCACCGGAGGGGTGCAGGTCTCTAGAACCGGACGAGGCCCATCCGAAGAAGAAAACACAAGATGGTAATTATGATGTGCTAAGGTTGTTTGCCAAGCATGGAAGAAAACAAAAAAAGTATGGACTGTGATATTTGTCAACTGTGTGACAGATTGTAAAAATACCAACCGATCCTGCCAGCGAGGCCCAGCTCGCTCGATCCGTCTAAGGAGGCCCGAGTGCGTTCGATTCAAAATTTTCTCTCGTCCTCGTTGCCCTCGCACGTTCTCTCGGCCAGTATTTTTTTCCACCGTTTTTTTCGCGTTCCCAATTTTTTCTCTCTCGTCCCATTAGCCTCCCACTTCCCCATGTTTTTCCCAGTTAGTTTTTTCTTACCTTTTTTTCAGAAACAAAAGTAGGGTAAAAAATTGAGGGAAAAGGATGCTGATTAGGTTCGTACTCAAGCCCTCCTTGTTTGATGCCGCCGGGCTTACACAAAGCCCAATAACCAACTAGCCAACACATAGTTTCTGTTCACATTCTAAAGAATTATACTACTTCACTGCTGGTGCATATTATTATCATGACATTTACACAGTAGTTGTTCAAGGGTTTGCTTCCAACAATTTTTTTTCTATGTTAAAAAGTTACCACATGTAAATTATCAGGTCTCCGGTGCATATATTATCATGTCATCTACACAAGAATAACCGATGAATATTTTCCACATTTTTTCCTCAGGGTCAAATGTTACCACGTGTTTTGTACCTAAGTTATCATGTGTGTGATGCGTATATTACCATACTATTGACACAGAAGTTATTGGGGGTATTTCAACAACTTTTATTCCTTAGTCAAAGTTACCATGGTGCGTATATTACCATCTCAGGCTCTCGGTCCTTACTTACAAAAACTACATAAAACAATACCCAATCACAACATAGTGCATGCCTAGATGGTTGTCTCAGTTAGCCCACAACCCGTGAGTGCGGGGTTTGACTCCTGTTTTGCTCGTTTTTTGCCGTATTTATGGATTCGTGAGGGCGAGCCGTCGAAATTAGCAACGGGGATTGTTGTATGTACGATCGTCAATCAGCCAACAGCCAGTGCATTTGGTCATTTTGCAAAAACCATTTGGTGTGCCCATACATTATTCGTTTCACATAAGTTACCGGTGGTATAGTTTTCAATATATTTTTCTGCCTTGTCAAAGTTACCGCGGTGTTTGTACGTAAGTTATCGAGTATGTGATTCATATATTACTGTGCTATTTTCACATAAGTTATCGAGGGTATACTTTTCAATGACTTTGTCCCCTCTTTGGTGAAAGTTATCGCGGCGTTTGTACATAAATTATCGGGTATGCGGTTCACATATTACCGTGTTATTTTCACATAAGTTACTGGGGTATGTTCTTCAACAACTTTCTCCCCTTAGTGAAAAGTTACCGCGTGGTAAATTATCTGGTATGTGATACATATATTACCATGACCGAGGGGGTATGTTTTTCAAAAAATTGCCCCCTTAGTTAAAGTTACCATGGTGTTTGTACAGAAGTTATCGGGTATATGGTTCATATATTACCGTGCTATTTTCACATAATATATCGATGATATATTTTCAATAACTTTTGTTTCCGGTGCAAAAGTTGCCATGATGTTTGTATGGTGCTTATTACCATGTTATTTAAACAGAATTATCGGGGGTATGTTTGAACAGCCCCCCTCCCCCGGTAAATCTTACCGCAATGTTTGTATGTAAATTATAGGATATGCGTTTTGTATATCACCTTGTTATTTTCACATAAAGTTACCGGGGTATCTTTTTGAGAAACTTAATATGTGTGTTTGTAGGTAAGTCATCAGGTCCGCGGTGCTTAAAATACCATGTTGTTTACACAAAATTTATCGAAGTATGTTTCAAAAACTTTTTTCTCTAGATCAAACAACCTTTTTTCTGGGTCAAAATTAATACCTTGGTGGTATCGAAGTTGTCAGGATCAAAGTAGAAAACATCGTCGAAAGACAGTTTACTGCGAGAGAGATGTGTATCTGACAAAAACATCATTCTTTTTGTAGCTTTTTTTCTTTTAATTTACCACAAAAAATGGAAGAAAAGTGCATAGAAGCTAGTAGAATGCATCGGCTACTAGCATGAAATAGCAGCAGCACTCGCTGCTAGCTAGTAACTAGCCTAATTAGCAGACAACAGCTAGCCTAGCTAGCCTAACCTAGCTAGTAAACAGCAGCAGATCGCATATGGAACAATGGCAGGAACAACAAATAGCAGCAAGCGCATGGAGCACCCTAAAAAAAGCCAAGCGCATGGAGCCCATGCACGGGAGGAGCTGCAGCAGAAAAGTCCACGCGCGTCTTGTGCGGAAGGGGAAGGAGCAGCGCGCAGCCCACGCGCGGGCGTTTGCGGAAAAAAAGCGTTGATCGCTTGATGCAAATCGTACGGCGCTGGATGCGGTAGGTAGTTTTGCAGAAAATCTTCCGTGTGCCAGATACATATTTCGAAAAAGTATAATACATATTATCGAGAATGCACAAGAAGGAAAGAGATCTAGGTTAGATGCTTTACCGTGAGCACCTCTCGGAAAAGGTGGCCATTACCGAGAGCCAAAAATCGACCCTCGGAAACCACTGCTCTAACTTTTTTCCCTTCTCTTTTTGTTTTTGTTTTGCACTATCTTTTTTGTATCTCATATTTCATATGCTTTTACGACCAAAGTTTGGAAATACCATGACTTTTGATGAATTTTTTCGATAAAAGACTTTTGATGCACTCATATATATATATATATATATATATATATATATATATATATACGTATATATGTTTTTTGGGTTAGATTTGTTCAAAACTCAACTTTAAAGAGTGTAAAGTAAAAAACATGAGAAGAAGCAGTTGTTGACCGTGGCCTACCCCCTCTCTCGGTGCCGCTCAACTTTCTAGACCGACACCGAGAGAGAACTTTAAAGAGTGTAAAGTAAAAACATGAGAAGAGGCAGTTGTTGACCGTGGCCTACCCCCTCTCTCGGTGCCGACCAACTTCCTAGAACGGCACCGAGAGAGAACTTCAAAGAGTGTAAAGTAAAAAAAACATGAGAAGGAGCAGTTGTTGACCGTGGCCTACCCCCTCTCTCGGTGCCGGTCAACTTTCTAGACCGGCACCGAGAGAGAACTTTAAAGAGTGTAAAGTAATAAACATGAGAAGAAGCAGTTGTTGACCATGGCCTACACCCTCTCTCGATGCCGGTCAACTTCCTAGACCACTGGGGCCACCGGATAGCCCATGCATATACATGCGATGACCTCCTTTAAGAGCACAATAAGTTTTGAGGCCAACGGAGCAACATGACCCGCACTTCCTGCACAAACCGAACACATTCCCTCTCGATACCCATAGACTATCTCGAAGAACGGGCCCAGACTTGGTCTGTCATCTCGCAGTGACATGCACTAACACGGAGAAGCAGTTATTCACCGTGGACTACGCCCTCTCGGTGCCGAATAACGCCCGAGACCTCCCGGGCCACCGGATGGGTGCTCGATATGGAGACCACCCGAGGGGGGGGAGGGAACCCCTACATGCGTGTGGCCCATGCATATGCATGTAGGGGTGGTGTGTGAAAGTGAAACTATCCCTAGGTGGTTTTGGTAATTCCTAACAACATATAGCTCATTGATCTAAGGCTATTTCAAGATTAATATCTCAGGAAAGCTCAATGATTGGCATGACATGGATGAGAAAAGTGGACCCCTCAAAATGCTAAGGACAAAAGGATTGGCTCAAGTTCAAAGCTCAAGACTCTACATTTTCTATTTTAGTGATCCAAGATCACATTGAGCCTATAGGAAAAGACAATACTATCAAGGAGGGATGAGGTGTTGCTTAATGAGGCTCTTGCTCAAAATGCTTAGTGATATGCTCCAAAACCCTCAACTACTTTCTCACATCCACATATGACCAAAACCAAAAGTCAAACTCGGCCCCACTAATTCTTTCTATCCGGCGCCACCGAGTTCAAATGCCATAGCCACTGCCACAAACCCTAGGCAAATCGGTCTCCCCAAGATGGGATTGTAATCTCTCTGTTTCCCTTCGTAACATTTCGGTCTTACCGAGATGAGCGATCGGTCCCACCGAGATTGCAATGTAAACTCTCTGTTTCCCCTTCGTAACGTTTCGGTCTCACAAAAAATGAGAGATCGGTCCCACCGAGTTTACCTGACCAACTCTCTGGTTAGCTTATTACCAAAATTGGTCTCATCGAGTTTGTGTAATCGGTCTCACCGAGATTACATTATGCCCTAACCCTAACCATATCGGTCCTACTGTGTTGCATGTCGGTCCCACCGAAACTCCTAACGAACACTAGCTTTGCTGAATCGGTCCGACCGAGTTTATCAATTCGGTCCCACCGAGATTGGCAAGTTGTGTGTAATGGTTAGATTTTGTGTGGAGGCTATATATACCCCTCCACCACCTCTTCATTCTAGAAGAGAGCCATCAGAACATACCTACACTTCCAACTCACTTTTTCTGAGAAAGAACCACCTACACTTGTGTTGAGGCCAAGATATTCCATTCTTACCATATGAATCTTGATCTCTAGCCTTCCCAAGTTACTTTCCACTCAAATCCTCTTGCCACTAAATCCATATCCTGTGAGAGAGAGTTGAGTGTTGGGGAGACTATCATTTGAATCACAAGAGCAAGGAGTTCATCATCAACACACCATTTGTTACTTCTTGGAGAGTGGTGTCTCCTAGATTGGTAAGGTGTCACTTGGGAGCCTCCGATAAGATTGTGGAGTTGAACCAAGGAGTTTGTAAGGGCAAGGAGATCGCCTACTTCGTGAAGATCTACCACCAGTGAGGCAAGTCCTTCATGGGTGACGACCATGGTGGGATAGACAAGGTTGCTTCTTCGTGGACCCTTCGTGGGTGGAGCCCTCCGTGGACTCGCGCAGCCGTTGCCCTTCATGGTTGAAGTCTCCATCAACATGGGTGTACGATAGCACCACCTATCGGAACCACGACAAAAACATCCATGTCTCCTATTGCGTTTGACTCCTCCAAACCCTTCCCATTACATTCTTGCAAGTTGCATGCCTTACTTTCCGCTGCTCATATACTCTTTGCATGCTTGCTTGAATTGTGTTAAGATTGCTTGACTTGTCCAAAGTTGCTAAAATGTGCCAAGAACTAAAATTGGGAAAAAGATAAGTTTTTATTTGGTCAAGTAGTCTAATCACCCCCCCTCTAGACATACTTTCGATCCTACAAGTGGTATCAGAGCTTTGGTCTCCATTTGCCTTGATTTTCATAGCTTTTGGAAGTCATAGCCTTGGTTTCACAACCTAGGAGAGAATGGCGTCTAGCGAGGGAAACTACCACCGTAGAGGTCCTTACTTTGATGTTACTAATTTTGCTAGTTGGAAGCATAAGATGAAAATGCATATTCTTGGACATAACCCCGCCATATGGGCTATTGTGTGTATTGGCTTGCAAGGTGAATTCTTTGATGGGAGAGAACCGAACCGTGAAGCTACCCGGAAGAGTTGAAGATGCTGCAATACAATGCTCAAGCTTATGATATCCTGTTCAACGGATTGTGCCCCGAAGAATTCAACAAAATCAGCCGTCTTGAGAATGCAAAGGAAATTTGGGATACTTTGATTGATATGCACGAAGGTACCGACTCCGTCAAGGAATCCAAGTTGGATGTGCTTGAAAGTCAGCTTGACAAGTTCAAAATGAAGGATGGTGAAGGTGTCGCTGAAATGTACTCTAGGCTTGCTCTTATCACAAATGAGATCGCTGGCTTAGGAAGTGAAGAGATGACCGACAAATTCATCATCAAGAAGATCCTAAGAGCTTTGGACGGAAAATATGATACCGTATGCACATTGATCCAAATGATGCCCAATTACAAAGATCTCAAGCCAACGGAAGTCATTGGAAGAATTTTTGCTCATGAGATGTCACTCAAGGATAAGGAGGAGCTCCATAACAAGTCAAGTGGTGCTTACAAAGCCTCATGTGAAGCTCCCACATCATCAAGTGAGAAACAAACCTTCAATGAAGAATTGAGCCTAATGGTGAAGAACTTCAACAAGTTCTACAAGAGTAGAAGCAAAGAGAGAAGTTCCAAGTCAAGGTCCTACAATGACAAAAGATCTTCTAGTCGAGAGCGAAATTCCTAAATTTTTGGAAGACCCGGACACTACTCCAATGAGTGTACGACACCCTACAAAAGAAGAGAAGATTCTCAAAAAGAAGAAGTAGAAGAGAAGAATCACCATCAAGAGAGAGAAGGAGTAGAGATGATCATTATGAACGAAGAACATCCTAGAGAAGCAAGGATTCGGAAAGGAAGGACAAGTCATCAAGGAGCTACACAAAACAAAGACATCAAGCTCATGTTGGTGAATGGGTATCCGGCTCCGACTCCGACAATCATTCCGACTCCGAATATACTCAAGATGAAGGTGTTGCCGGTCTAGCACTTGTATCAACCAACTCCTACGACATAATTGATTCACCAAATGAAGGACTTGGAAGATGCTTCATGGCTAAAGGCCCAAAGGTATCACACCCTGAGTATGTTGATTTCAATAGTGATGAAGATGACTTGTTAGGTGATGATGATTTACTTGTTGACAACTCTAGTGATGAATACTATGATGAAACATCAATTAATCATGCTAATCAAGATAAAACGAATGACAATGATAAGGAGAAGATTGAGTTTCTAACTAAAGAACTAAACACTCTTAAGTTAGCTCATGAAACTATCTTAGGAGATCATAGAGAACTTTTAAGGACTCATGAGAAATTACGTTTTGAAAATCTCAACCTTAAGCAAGAGCATGAGTTCTTAAAGGAAATCAATGATGATCTTCGCAAGAAAAGTTCTTCTTACATTGCCAAGCGTTTACTCTTATCCACTTACATGCCTCAAGTCAAGTCTAGCAACAAAAACAAGAAAGATTCTTCCTCTAGTAGTAACAATAATCATGCTAAATCTAATGTTGTTGCTTCTAGTAGTTCTCTTGATTCCACTAATGATTCTCTTAGCCAAGTTACACTTGAGCAAGAAAATAGCTTATTGAAGGGAATTATAGAGAAAGGTGTTTACAAGAGCCTTGCCGGGAGTAAGCAATTCGAGGAAATTGTACGCAAGCAAGGAAGGGACCGGAAGAACCAAGGTGTTGGTTTTGAACGAAAGTTCAATGCCAATGGAGTTGAGTGGGAAGAAGACCAATACCCCAAGATGAAGTTTGTTCCTCAACAAGGGAAGTATGATCCTACTTCCTTCAAAGGGACACAAGCTGAAGATGATCTTCCACCACAAGACCATAAGCAAAAAGGCACGGATAAGCTTCAAGAGGAAATTGATGCATTTGAAGAAGCACCCAAGGCCTTGGTCAAGTGGGTTCCCAAGACTACATCAAGTTCTACTTCATCAAGTACGACTACAACTCCAAGGATTCCCATCAAGATGATGTGGATCCCGAAGAAGAAGAACTAGGGAGTTCTTGAGGGTGACTCCGCCAACCTACTTCACTCTTATCATTTTGGCAAGAACAAGTGCAATCAACTTCCACATCTTGCACTAGTACAAGGAGTCACAAACCCTCTTGTTGGTAAGACAAGGGACAAGGTAACCTAATGCTATCATAGACATCATCTTGTGTGTGCATCACTCTATGTCTATGGATATCCTTGTTTGTTCCTTGTGGGACTAACCCGTGTAGGTACTGAAAGTGCAACTCACTCCAAAGGATTGCTCCAAATGATCTACATCAACATTGAGCATCCACATCTTCAACACCTACATGAAGTCATCATCGACAAAACCCAAGGTTAGTTCATCCCTCTTAGGGGGGATCTCACATCTAGGGGGAGCTTTACTCTAAGAATTGAGCTAAAGCAACTCTAATGGTGTGAACACAACAACGCTTTATGTAAAAGTGGTAACCCTAGTTGTGCTTAAACGATGAGTATGACCTATGATCAAATGTTCTTATTTGACTCCTAAGTCAATATACTCATATATAGATGACCTAGTCAACGCCAATTGCGTGATAGATGCTAGAATTGGTTGTGCATGCTTTGCCACATATTTCATTTGCCATTTTATTGTGTGAGCATGTTGGTTGCATAATTTACTCATTAGAGGACATCCACTTGTTGTTTTGATTGTTTGGTTCCTTTTTCTTTTGCCAAGTGGATGGACAAGAATGCCTAAGAACCTTCTCTAGCTATCTATGCTTTTGTTGTCTCAAACTCTATTCATGCTACATCACAAAGTTTGATCAAGTCAGATTCGAACCACTCTGTGTGAGGAGCACTCGGAGTCCCCGATTTGTCATAGACTTAAGCTTCCAAAACTTCTTTGTGCGTTTCGGTCTGACCGATTCATCCATTTTGGTCATACCGAGACCACTAAGTCGATCTAGGTTTTCAATCTCGGTGCAACCGATTTGAACTTTTTGGTCACACCGAGTTTCAGTAACTGCTTGCAGTTATGAATCTCGGTGCCACCGAGTTGTTCCACTCGGTCACACCGATAGGGTCAGGCTATATATACCCCCAGGCCAAAATTTGGAAAAATTTCCGAACCCCTTCACCCGCGCTCAACCTTCTCTGCCTCCCTGGGTCTCCGGATCGTCCTCCTCATCGCCAGCTGCCTCCCGCCGCTGGTCTCCGCCGCCGTCAACGGGAATCGTCTCTGCCGTTGCCGCCGTAGCAAGTCCATCACCGCACTTAGGGTATGGACTTGATCCTTGTGCTAATCTCACTCCAATTCTTAGCACATTGTTTTGCCATGTATCTTGCCACGATTGAGGTCACTCTATCCAGCGAAATCACTCCGTAGTTTAGTCGTGGATTGAAAATTTAGGGTTAGGTTTCCACCAAAATCATCTCGGACCAACCGAGTTGTTGAAATCGGTTCCACCGATTTGGCTAAGGCCATTGCACATGTGATTCTCAGTCTGACCGAGAATTGCAAATCGGTGTGACCGAGTTCAATACTTTGTGAAACCCTAGCAGTCTCGGTGCCACTGAACTGTGACTCGGTCTGACCGAGTTCACTAGTTTAGGTTCCAAAAGCTGCTTCGGTATCACCGAGTTTTCAAATCGGTAGATCCGAAATGCTTTCTGTGGAAAACTAAAACTAAGTTTTTAACTCATTCTTTTGCAAAAACCTCTGTACTTTGTGATGCTTATCCAATCTACCTCATCTATAATCTATTCACAGGGTCTGCTGTTAGTGTTTGCATCATGTCAGATCAAAGTGACAGTCAGAACAAGTCTGAAGAGCAAGTTAACATGAGTGAGGGCACTAGTCCCTCTAGCAGCTTTGATGAGGGAAGCAGGAGTACACCCAGACAGCCACCAGGACCAGAAAGAAGAGAACCTCAGATTCTGAGTATGAGGACTATGTGGTTGTTGAGGAAGAGGCCACCTCAAAGAGGAAAGTCCTGAAAAAGGAATATGGCACAGCTCCTGCCACTAAGCCAGCAATGAAGCAAAAGGTTCCTGCCAAGAGAGTTCCCATGTCAAAAGCCAGAACATCCACTTAAGAGACTTTGGGATTTGCACCCAAAGAATAGGTTGTGGCAGAATAGAAAAGGAAGGAAAGGGTCAAGAAGACCACTGCCAGAGTGCTTGGCAGATCTTCAATAATGAAAGATTCTGAAGAAGAGGAAGAGGAAGAGGATGAAGCACCAGCACCCAAAGCTCAAAAGCTTATGGGAGATGCTATAAGGGCAGGGGCTGCTCCATCTAAGCCTAAGACTGCTGCTCCAGCTCCAAAGCCAAAACCCAAGAGGAGCACCAGGAACATCCCTGCTGAGGATAAGAACAAGGCCCCAGTGCCTCAAGCTGCTGAAGAAGAAGATGATTCTGTCGTTTTGAGGAAGTTGAAGCCCAAAATTCCAGATCACAATGATGCTCACCCAATTGCAGAGAACATGAAAATTAGGAAGGATTCAGGTTTAAGGCTATGGAGAGAGTCTGATCCATATGCCACCAGGAGAAGGACTGTTGTGGACTACAGGTTACATACAAAGGAACATCAGGACTTCTACGAGACCATTTTACTTGACAAGAAACCCATAGTGTGTGACATGAGATGGGTTGATTGGAAATTCATTGAGGAAAATGAAGATCACTTCCCTGGTGTATATGACAGCTTCAAGGCATGTGGAGTCGATGAGTTTGTGGCTTAGAAGCTCACAAAGTGGAATGATGAGCTTATTATGCAGTTCTACTCCACAACTCATTTCTACCCAGATGGAAGGATTATCTGGATGTTTGAAGGTACTAGGTACCAGTCAACGGTTGAAGAATGGGCAAAATTGATCAATGCTCCTGAGGAGAATGAAGATGACCTGGATGTCTATGCCAGAAGAAGAAGGATCACAACACCATGGCACATATGTACAAAGAGATCCCAGATGCTGCTCTTGAGACACACAAGTTTGGATCAGTACATTATCTTCTGTCAGGTTTGCCAACAATCAACTGGATCCTCAAGCACACTCTCTTGCCAAAGTTAGGTGATCACAAGATGATCAAAGGCCATGTAATTAACCTACTTCACATATTTGATGTGCCTCAAAAGTTCAAAGTCATGAGCCTAATTGTGGAAACCATAAAGAGAAGAGCTGCAGATCAGAAGAGAAGTTGTGGGTATGCCCCACAGATCCAGGAGCTAATCAACTCCAAGATGTGCACTTGCACATATCTCTTGGACAAGGGACACATGCCCATCTACCCGGACTTTAAGGACAACACTGTGGTGATGGATGAGAATGAACCATCTTCTGTGCATGCACAAGCAAAGAGGGAGAAGGCAATGGCTAAAAAGGCTGCAAAGATGCCAACCATTGATGAGGCATCTCAGTATCTTCTGAAGAGCAAGCAAGATCAGCTTGGCTACTTGATTGCCTCCACTCCGAGGATTGGGAAGGGATTGGCCACCCCGACTCAAAACCAGGAGAGCTTGGAGAGGATCATGGAGCAGAAGTTCTATGACTTAGATGTGAAGGTCACTGAGATCCAGTAAGTTGTTGAGCAACTTCAGGATGAAGTGCAGGAGAAGAAGGGCAAGTCTGCCACTGATGCTTTTCCTAGAGTGCCCAGAGGACAGAGATCTGCTACAATGCCTATTACAGACACCAGAGCAACTTCATCTGCACCAGCTCCAGCACCCACTCCACCAGCTCCATCTAAATCAACTGATGCCTTCGTCCTTGGCGTTTTATCTACACCACCACCTGAAGACCAAGCCTCAGAATCGATCTAGCACTATGCATTTTTATGAACTTTTTGTTAACTTGTTGCTAAAGGGGGAGAAAATGTATAGATCATAGGCTTCGAGAGAGAGTGTTGCTTTTTGTTCTCTCTTATTGCTTGGTGGTTGAACTTTGTTATTTTCTTGTTTGAGATATTTTATGCTTTTGTGTGATACTTGGATGATCATGTGTTTGATCATATGCTACCTTAATGCTTGTTGGATGACATTATCTTTTTATATCCCCATATGATCATTCACTTTGCTTGGTGATGAGTGCATGTATTTATTTATTATCATTTTGAGCGCTCCACCAAGATGTATGTGACATGGAAGAGTAACCCATGATCCTAACTCATTGTGCATTTGCAGTCCAAAGCAAATCTTAAACTATGCACAAATTTAGGGGGAGCTCTTGCTTTTCACATACTTCTCAAAGCGACAATGTTTTTCATTCTTATTATCATTTGTCGAAGCTTTGATCTATATGTTGTCATCAATTACCAAAAATGGGGAGATTGAAATTGCAACTATCCCTATGTGGTTTTGGTAATTCCTAACAACATATAGCTCATTGAGCTAATGCTATTTCAAGATTAATATCTCAGGAAAGCTCAATGATTGGCATGGCATGGATGAGAAAAGTGGACCCCTCAAAATTCTAAGGACAAAAGGATTGGCTCAAGCTCAAAGCTCAAGACTCTACATTTTTTATTTTAGTGATCCAAGATCACATTGAGTCTATAGGAAAAGCCAATACTATCAAGGAGGGATGAGGTGTTGCTTAATGAGGCTCTTGCTCAAAATGCTTAGTGATATGCTCCAAAACCCTCAACTACTTTCTCACATCCACATATGACCTAAACCAAAAGTCAAACTCGGCCCAACCGATTCTTTCTATCCGGCACCACCGAGTTCAAATGTCATAGCCACTGCCACAAACCCTAGGCAAATCGGTCTCACCGATAGGGATCTCGGTCTCACCGAGATGGGATCGTAATCTCTCTGTTTCCCTTCGTAACATTTCGGTCTTACCGAGATGAGTAATCAGTCCCACCGAGATTGCAATGTAAACTCTCTGTTTCCCCTTCGTAATGTTTCGGTCTCACCGAAATGAGCGATCGGTCCCACCGAGTTTACCTGACCAACTCTCTGGTTAGCTTATTACCAAAATCGGTCTCACCGAGTTTGTGTAATCGGTCTCACCGAGATTACGTTACGCCCTAACCCTAACCATATCGGTCCTACCGAGCTGCATGTCGGTCCCACCGAAACTCCTAATGGTCACTAGCTTTGCTGAATCGGTCCGACTGAGTTTATCAATTCGGTCCCACCGAGATTGGCAAGTTGTGTGTAACGGTTAGATTTTGTGTGGAGGCTATATATACCCCTCCACCACCTCTTCATTCTAGAAGAGAGCCATCAGAACAAACCTACACTCCCAACTCACTTTTTCTGAGAAAGAACCACCTACACTTGTGTAGAGGCCAAGATATTCCATTCTTACCATATGAATCTTGATCTCCAGCCTTCCCAAGTTGCTTTCCACTCAAATCCTCTTTCCACTAAATCCATATCCTGTGAGAGAGAGTTGAGTGTTCGGTGGGTGACCCCGTGACAGAGTCTTCGGTGGGTGACCCCATGACAGAACGAGCCAAAATTTGGTCTGTCATCTCGCGATAAAATCATCTAACACGAAGATGCAGTTATTCCCTGTGGCCTACCCCCTCTTGGTGCCGAACAACGCCCTAGACCGCCGGGGCCACCAGAGGGGTGCCGGTCTCTAGAACTGGACGAGGCCCATCCGAAGAAGAAAACACAAGACGGTAATTATGATGTGCTAAGGTTGTTTGCCAAGCATGGAAGAAAACAACAAAAAAAGTATAATACATATTATCGAGAATGCACAAGAAGGAAAGAGATGTAGGTTAGATGCTTTACCGATAGCGCCTCTCAGAAAAGGTGGCCATTACCGAGAGCCAAAAATCGACCCTCAGTAACCACTGCTCTAATTTTTCCCCTTCTCGTTTTTTGTTTTTGTTTTGCACTATCTTTTTTTCATCTCATATTTCATATGCTTTTACGACCGAAGTTTGGAAATTCCATGACTTTTGATGAATTTTTCGATGAAAGACTTTTGATGCACTCATATATATATATATATATATATATATGTGCTTTTTGGGTTAGATTGGTTCAAAACTCAACTTTAAAGAGTGGAAAGCAAAAAACATGAGAAGAAGCAGTTGTTGACCGTGGCCTACCCCCTCTCTCGGTGCCGGTCAACTTTCTAGACCGGCGCCGAGAGAGAACTTTAAGGAGTGTAAAGTAAAAAAACATGAGAAGAGGTAGTTGTTGATCATGTCCTACCCCCTCTCTCGGTGCCGGCCAACTTCCTAGAACGGCACCGAGAGAGAACTTTAAAGAGTGTAAAGTAAAAAACATGAGAAGAAGCAGTTGTTGACCGTGGCCTACCCCCTCTCTCGGTGCCGGTCAACTTTCTAGACCAGCACCGAGAGAGAACTTTAAAGAGTGTAAAGTAATAAACATGAGAAGAAGCAGTTGTTGACCGTGGTCTACCCCCTCTCTCGGTGCCGGTCAACTTCCTAGACCGTCGGGGCCACCGGATAGCCCATGCATATACATGCGATGGCCTCCTTTTAGAGCACTAGAAGTTTCGAGGCCAATGGAGCAACATGACCCACACTTCCTGCAATGCCACCGGACCATCGCACCGGCCCCTCATACATGCCGTACGGTGTGGTGGCATGTCCGAATAGGCGACACGCATCTCCGGGGTGTGCCCCCCCTCACGGACGGCGATGACATAGTAGTAGACGTTCTGCGGTAACGATGCGGCGTGAATATTATTAAATACTCGGAGCGTGATAAAATCATGAGTTTTTTACACGCGTGGGCACATGAGCTATAGGACCGATGGTAATTTTTCATACTTTTTGGTGATGGAGAAGTATCTGAACACTTCCCTCTCCGCGGATTGCTCTTCGCGTGTCTACGACTGTGGCTGGCGGCCTCCAGGGGCTAGCACATGCCGCCAAATCTTGCGTAGGCGGCCACTCACAAGTCTGGAAGTGTTGTGGCGGTTGCAAATGCCCGACACGCGTCTCCGGGGTGTGCCCCCCCTCACGGACGGCGCCGCCGCCGCCACCTGGAGGGGGGAAACGGACGCGTCGGGTTGATACCTCTCCGTCGTATCTACTTTTCCAAACACTTTTGCCCTTGTTTTGGACTCTAACTTGTATGATTTGAATGGAACTAGCCCGGACTGACGGTGTTTTTAGCAGAATTGCCATGGTGTTGTTTTATGTGCAGAAAACAAATATTTTTGGAATGACCCGAAACTCCACGGAACATCTTAGAAAAAATAATAAAAAATCCTCGCCAAAGATGAAGACCAGGGGGCCCACACCCTATCCACGAGGGTGGGGGCGCCCCCCAGGGCGCGCCCCCTACCTCGTGGCCCCCCTAGATGCCCTTCGACGCCACCTCCAACTCTATATATTTGCTTTCGGAGAGAAAACAATCAGAGAGAAGAAATCATCGCATTTTATGATACGGAGCCGCCGCCAAGCCCTAAAACCTCTCGGGAGGGCTGATCTAGAGTACGTTCGGGGCTTCGAAGAGGGGGATTCGTCGCCGTCGTCATCATCAACCATCCTCCATCACCAATTTCATGATGCTCACCGCCGTGCGTGAGTAATTCCATCGTAGGCTTGCTGGACGGTGATGGGTTGGATGAGATTTATCATGTAATCGAGTTAGTTTTGTTAGGGTTTGATCCCTAGTATCCACTATGTTCTGAGATTGATGTTGCTATGACTTTGCTATGCTTAATGCTTGTCACTAGGGCCCGAGTGCCATGATTGCAGATCTGAACCTATTATGTTTTCATGAATATATGTGAGTTCTTGATCCTATCTTGCAAGTCTATAGTCACCTACTATGTGTTATGATCCGGCAACCCCGAAGTGACAATAACCGGGACCACTCCCGGTGATGACCATAGTTTGAGGAGTTCATGTATTCACTATGTGCTAATGCTTTGTTCCGGTTCTTTATTAAAAGGAGGCCTTAATATCCCTTAGTTTCTAATAGGACCCCGCTGCCACGGGAGGGTAGGACAAAAGATGTCATGCAAGTTCTTTTCCATAAGCACGTATGACTATATCGAATACATGCCTACATTACATTGATGAATTGGAGCTAGTTCCGTGTCACCCTATGTTATGACTGTTACATGATGAACCGCATCCGGCATAATTATCCATCACTGATCCGGTGCCTACGAGTTTTCCATATACTGATTTACGCTTATTTACTTTCCCGTTGCTACTGTTACAATCACTACAAAATACCAAACACATTACTTTTGTTGTCTTTACTTTTTGTTGCCGCTACCACCACTATCATATTACTTTGCTACTAAACACTTTTGCTGCAGATACTAAGTTTCCAGGTGTGGTTGAATTGACAACTCAGCTGCTAATACCTGAGAATATTCTTTGGCTCCCCTTGTGTCGAATCAATAAATTTGGGTTGAATACTCTACCCTCGAAAGCTGTTGTGATCCCCTATACTTGTGGGTTATCACGGGTCTACACGGATGGGATCTTGCTGTGGCTTTGGCCCGGATGTTGCTCCAAAGTGTTCCTATGGGCTGACCTAACACAACCGGGTGGAGAGTTCCACTGGTCAAAGCCCGTCCGTGCAAATTCAAAGGGCTAGATCCAATGGTCAAACGCTACAGGGTTAGGCGGGACGGGGGCCCTGGGGAGTAGCATTGCCATTGGAGCATCACAACGGGCCCTCATGCATGCCGTACGGTGTGGTGGCATGTCTGAAGAGGCGGCACGTGTCTCCGGGGTGTGGCCCCCTCACAGACGGTGATGACACAGTAGTAGACGTTCTGCGGTAACAATGCGGCGTGAATATTATTAAATACTTGGAGCGCGATAAAATCATAAGTTTTTTACACGACGTGGGCACATGTGCTATTGGACTGATGGTAATTTTTCATAATTTTTGGTGATGGAGAAGTATCTGAACACTTCCCTCTCCGCGGATTGCTCTTCATGTGTCTATGACTATGGCCGGCGGCCTCCCGGGGCTAGCACATGCCGCCAAATCTTGCGTAGGTGGCCTCTTGCAAGTCTGGAAGTGTTGTGGCAGTTGCAAACGCCCGACACGTGTCTCCGGGGTGTACCCCACTCATGGACGGCGCCGCCGCCGGCACCTGGAGGGGGGAAACGGACGCGTCGGGTCTACACGAATGGGATCTTGTTGTGGCTTTGGCCTAGACTTGGTCTGTCATCTCGCGATGAAATGAACTAACATGGAGAAGCAGTTATTCACCGTGGACTACACCCTCTCGGTGTCGATCTACGCCCTAGACCGTCGGGGCCACCGGTCTCTAGAACCGGGCGAGGCCCATCATTTGAAAAATAAAACACAAGACGGTAATTATGATGTGCTAAGGTTGTTTGCCAAGCATGGAAGAAAACAACAAAAAAAAGTATAATACATATTATTGAGAATGCATAAGAAGGATGCTTTACCGAGAGTTCCTCTCGGAAAATGTGGCCATTACCAAGTGCTACTGGGCGACCCTCGGTAACCACTATCGGTGCGGCTCTCGGAAAAGGCCCCGAGTTCTAGGTTAAGACTTGTACCGAGTGTCGCTAAAAGTCGGCTGTCGGAAATGTTTCCCGCGGGGACTTATGCAAAATTTCCCCCCTCGCCCGCACTCACTCCTCTCTTCTCTCTCTGTTTCTCTCGCCCCCGCCCCCTCTGTTCGCCGCCGCCCCATTCGACGAGCTCTACCGCCGCCGCCTCCGCTGCCGCTGCCACCGGGAGTGCCTCCGCCGACCCCTCCACCTCCATCGAGCATCCCCTCCACTGAGCTCTACCACGTCCGGCATCCACCTCCCCCGCTGTCGTGGATTTGTCACGGCAGATGTCCTAGTGTGAGGACTTAGTCGTGAGGCCAGCGCATCTATGTAGTAGCTTGAGAGGGGTTGATCGGAATCGAGAGACACAACACAAGACAAGGGTTTAGAAACCTTCGGGCCTCGGGAAACATCATCCGGGAATAGCCCTACATGATGTTTGTGTCTAGGTCTCATTATGCTCATGAGGGAGTCGCCGTTCAATCGGCTCTTTGTGTCTAGCCCTAGAGATTGTTTTCTTATTGCTTGTCCCTCTTTTGGGGAGCCCTACCCCTCCTTATATAAGTTGAAGGGGCCAGTTACATGACTAGTCCTAGTAGGATTAGGATTACTCTATTACAAGTGGAGTCCTAGTCTTGCTTACTTTGTAGGAGAATATTCCTTATGTATTTCCTCGTAAGTCGGCCCACCATATTATAAGCCGACCGTCTGGGCCTTGGGCTTTGCCATTCGTCTGACCTGCCCGCCGGATTACCAGTGAGTGGCCAATCTCCGGGCGGCTTACAAATGAAACACCAGGTATTAGCCGGGTCTCTGGTGAGTCGCCAACTTCGGCCGGGTCATACCGCGGGGTATATCCCCGACATTAGCCCCCAGTTTAGCTTGGATTTATCCATGGTAGACTTATGTTGCAAAATAAACACAAGAACAAAATTGACAGGCTGTGCTTCGGGTTAAGAATTCTTGTAAACCGGCACCTGATCATCCTTAAGTCCTTGTAATTTCCTCCTTCTAGAAAATTCGGGTCAATAAGCCAACTTCACACTTAAATCGCTGACGTTGGTTTCTCCCAGAGAAATGTTGTGAAGACTAATCCACTTGAGTCCGGTTCCAAAGCGCTGGTTTAAGAAATATTGGTCTTGAAATACTCATCTGATATTCAGCCAGTTTGAAGATGTAGAACTTGTCGGTTTGTAAATATTGATAGCACCGAGTCATAGTTGTTGTCGACGCCGGGTTATGATTATTGCAGACACCAGGTCATAATGATTAGTGACGCCTAGTCAATCTGGTTTGCTCAAAAACTGAGATTCCGAAAATATTTCTCCTTATATCCGTGTTACCTGCAGCCCCCAAGTCTTGAGCAGAGCAAAGTGATGACTTAAGACTTGCTTCAATATAAATATTACCACCTTGAAGAAATCCATGTTGTTCGTCTCAATCACTAGTCAGAACCGAGTATTCCTCATATGTAGCCCCCAAGTGTCGGGTTGTCATGCTTGCAGCAACCTGGGACTTGTAATTGTCTTATGCTCATAAAACCTTCAACCAGTGTAGCCCCCAAGGGCCGGGTCATTATGCTATAATGAGCAGAGACTTTATAAATATGATCATGTAGACTTGAACATCAACGTGCAACCCCCAAGCACCGGCTCAGTAAGATAATATTGAGCTGGGACTTTATATATACTTCTTTTTGAAAAGAACATCATATGATGTAACCCCCATCATGGGGCTTGAACCCATGTCCACAAGGTTAAGAGCTTTGTGCTTTACCAACTGAGCAGTGGACCCTTCAATATAATGGAATAAGACTTGTGTACCTTAAATTGTTGACATGAGCAATTGGTAGCCCCTAAGGGCCGGCTCATTATAATGTGATGAGTCGGATCTTCAATAAAGTGAGCCAAAAAATGACTTTGCGTTAGCCCCCAAGTGCCGGGTTGTAAGCCTGCAGCGACTCGGGACTATTCCTTCCATTGTAGAATCAATCCTATCCATTGATAAAATAATAGCCATTGCGCCAAAGCGACTTTGAATACCTCATCTGTTGATAAGTAAACCTGGAATTTAAATACCCGACGGCTCTTGGCCGATGACGATTTAATACGCCTCCATTGTAAACCGGAATTTTTATAACCAGGCTGCTTATAGCCTTTGAGAAAATCAAGAATTGATAACCCTTTTGAGACACCAATTTCAATCTTTGATGATGGGTTGGAACTTAATCATTTATGTAAATCATAGCTCTGTAAATCCTGCACAAAGTTTAAACAACATATGCCCCAGCGACTTAACGTCAAAAGCCAGGGCGGGTAACCACCCAAATATAGTCTTATCCTGCACACAAGTAAATCACAAGATCCCTTGGTGGTTTACCGCAGGGCGGGTCATAATATCCCACATATAAGTATTGTGATATTGAATTTGTACTGTCGGTTTACATGACCTGTGCAGTAAGGGTGATAACCCAATCCTTAGAAGCCAATACTTCCAAATATATGATGATTGTCACATGCTGGCGACTTATCGTCCAAAGCCAAGCCGGGTTTAAATGAAACCACACTTATACTTAGATCTAAATAAAAAAGTCTCAAGACAAAACCAAAAATTGTTTGCAAAAACTTAAACCAAATAAAAATCAAGGTTTCTGATTCGAATACGATCAGTAAACCGTTCCAAAGGGGTTAAGCTAAGATTCGAATACGATCATGTAGCCCCCAGTGGCTTTGGCAGTGTGCCGATCAAGAAGGTACCAACAACTATGTTCTCTTTGGTTCGAATACTACCTATGTTTGAACAGGAAGCCCCCAAATGACCTTGAGAGGTTTTTAATGACCCTGATTCAAATACAATCCAAGTCGGACCCAAAAAGGGTTAAGTTACGATTCGAATACGATCAAGAAGCCCCCTGGTGGGTTTGGCATTGCGCCGATCAAGAGGGTACCGACAGCTATGTTCTCTTTGGTTTGAATATGACCTATGTTTGAACAGGAAGCCCCCAAATGACCTGTAACTGTGGCTATGAGCTGGATCGAAGGGTAATCATAGCTTAGCTCAATAAACCGGAAGCCCCCAAGTGATATATTTCTGAGCTGTGCTCGCCGGGTGCCTATGTTTGAGTTGTGCTGTGCAACAAACTCTCTTTGGTCCCTGTAATTTTTTTCTGAAAACTCGAACTTGCGAGAGATGAATTCTTTTTAAACCGGAATTTCAAACCGGATATTGAGAGCTTCAAAGCTTTATGGGAGACAGGTTTACCTTGAGCCGGATTTTAAACCAGCATTCTTCATTTTGAACCAAAAATTTCCTGACGGCCTTTAAATTCTTATCAATATAGCAGTAGTCTCCGGGGCTGGGTTATTTTTTCCCTCCAATGACCCGGAGTTCTGGATTATTGATACTGGCCAATTTTGCCGAGTCATGCCATTGTAGCCCTCGAGTCTTAAGGCGACTCGAGGAGTTGTCTTGAGATTCTCCATATTTGACCGTGATATAAACCAGTATGATTCATTCAATAGCTCAGTGATATAGTAATCCCTTCCTACATTGGAGAACTTACAAGCCAGAATAATTGCTCTTTTAAAGAAAACAATATAAAATATATGCTGGATGGATTTCACCTGATATGTTAGGCTGGAAACTGTTCACTGCGGAGTTGATGATCACTGAAATCCATCACAGATGAATCGACCGTAGGAGCAGAAAGATGAGCCGGTCACGGCGTTGTAAGACAGTGCGGGAGTACGTTGAGTAACGACGATCACCTGTGCTAAAAGATGTTGGTATGCCTCCATCTTCGTGGTATAATATCACTTTTTGTCATAAATAATTGCCCTGATTTGTTTGGACGTCAGATAATCCGTTTATCACGACAGAGGTGACTCAGGCAGACCAGCGACTCAATATAGTTTCGGCGGCTCAGGCAGACCGGCGACTTAATATAGCCCTGGCGGCTCAAAGCGGCAAGGGCGGCTCAACGCGGCTCCGGCGGGTTGATGTAGATTAAGCTGCACGGGAGGCGACTTGCGCACACCTGTTCCATCAGAAAGTGGGTGCAGACGCCGGTGCGTGATGGTGCTGATGTCCGGGAGTAGCGACTCACGTATGTATCAATCAAGCATCACAGCATGAACAAGTACTAGTGCAAACGTGACGTTGGCGCGCACCCCTTATGCGACACCTTTTTGTAATGAATAATGGTCCTGCAGAAAATATTATAGACTAGAGTAATTGTTCTCAAACAATTTAATATGTGCTATTTAAAATAGTCTGGACGGATATCACCTGATGTATTTGAACTTTATGATCCCTACCGGTGTCCGTTAGTCAACCCGGCACGTTGAATAGGCCAGACCGCAGGGCAGACAGTAAAACGACCGCAGCATCAGAGGCGGCTTGGACAGATGAGTCGGCTATGGCATTGTAAGCCGGTGCGGACGGGGAGAGTCGGCAACAGTGTTGGAAACGGCTTGGCCGCGGGTGCGGATGATGAGTCAATCGTGGGCGCGGTAAGCCGCACGGATGGCCAGTTAATCGCGGGCGTGATCCTAGCGAGTTGATGTAGATCGAATTGCACGGGCGACGGCTTCCGCACACAGGTCCAACAGCAAATGATGAATCATTGTCCTGCATATATAAGAATACACAGACAAAGTAATTATTCTTTGACAAAAAACAATATGTACTAAAAATAGACTTAGATGAATATCACCTGATATATTTTGCCGGTCCAACGTTTATGCTAATGTTGGATGTTGATTTTTCCTTCTGGCCAGCTTATCCATACTGGAATATTTGCATTGATGCTTCTGGTGTGACACTAGCTTCACTGCTTCCTTTTTCCATTGTTTCCTTTGACCCAGCAGATCTCCCGTGGGATATGCAGCCGTGGTCAGGTGCGTGATACTATGTAGGTACCCGTCGCAGAGGAGGCGGCTTAGAGCGGCCGACGGATCCGAGCTGAAGGCAGAGCGGGGCCAGCCACTGGTCGTGGCCGTGGAGGCAGAGGTAAAACGGCGGTGGTTCTGCACACCAGCGAAAGCGGCTTGTGGTGGCTCGTTCAGAAGTTTGGAGCAGCCGAGGCGGACTGACAGTCCCAACCACATGCAGCTCACGGCACAGGAGCAAGGAGAATCGAGGCCGCGGCGGCCTAACGCTAGTGGACAAACGAGCAACTGACGACGACTCAACGCGGCGCCTGAGAGCCTACGACGGCCCAAGACAAGCACCCAAGGAGGTTCAGCGGCCTGAGGAAGCAGAGTTGCAGACGACCTCGGCTACGGAGACGAGGCCGGTTGAGGTCGCGCAGCCGTGGAGCTGACTCAGCGAGCGGTGCCCAATCCACAAGTCCCGCAGGCCTTGGTCAAGAAGGAACCGGTGACCCACCGCCGAATCGTTCCAGTATGGATCTTGTAGTTTATTTACTCCAACTTTTTCATGGAAGATGAGTTGATTTCGGTAGTTGATCTACAAGTCCGTCTCGGGATTGATTTTTCTAGCTGCATTTTGATGGTAGTGGCCCGCGGTTTGACAGCGGCCACCTCAACAAACAAATGACTGCCGCCTTGGCAATTTTCCCATGATGGAGAATCCTGTCGGCCCGTACTTCTAGCAGCACCCCTGGAATCAATCTGGTTTCGGATTAGACTGCCTATCAGTCTTGTCAACTCGGCGAATTCGCTAGTTTCCTCGTTGGAGCTTGGTCCTCCTTGGTCCCGGCGCCTTCTAGCAAGACACCAAGATCGATCTGGCTCAGATTTCTTAATTGTACAGGGAACAACGCGTGTCGGTCTCGGCGGATCGTAGGATGGCAGTAGCAAACGCACATAAGCGTAGTGATCCTAAGTCTTCTTGAACCTTAACCTTGTACTATCCGCTCCAAAAGTTAATCACGATTCAACGATGAATTTTACCGGCTCTGCTGAAAGTTACCCTATGCCGGGTTATCCTGCTTGCCTCTTCTTCTTCTTCATCTAGTCAACTGCGAGCTTCTCGATCCATATGAGAGATCCCTCCAAGAACTCAACACCACTGTACGCAGGCCCCACGGTGGGCGCCAACTGTCTTGGATTTGTCACGGCTGATGTCCTAGTGTGAGGACTTAGTCGTGAAGCTAACACATGTATGTAGTAGCTTGAGAGGGGTTGATCGGAATCAAGAGACACAGCACAAGACAAGGGTTTACACAGCTTCGGGCCCCGGGAAACATCATCCGGAAATAGCCCTACATGTTGTTTGTGGCTAGGTCTCATTATGCTCACGAGGGAGTCGCCGGTCAACCGACTCTTTGTGTCCAGCCCTAGAGATTGTTTTCTTACTGCTTGTCCCCCTTTTGGGGAGCCCTGCCCCTCCTTATATAAGTTGAAGGGGCGGGTTACACGACTAGTCCTAGTAGGATTAGGATTACTCTATTACAAGTGGAGTCCTATTCTTTCTTCCTTTGTAGGAGAATATTCCTTATGTCTTTCCTCGTAAGCCGGTCCACCATATTATAAGCCGACCGTCTGGGCCTTGGGCTTTGCCATTCGTCTGACCCACCCGCCGGATTACCAGTGAGTGAACAATCTCCGGGCAGCTTACAAATGAAACACCAAGTATCAGCCGGGTCTCTGATGAGTCACCAAATTCGGCCGGGTCATAATTCCGGTTGGGTCATACCGCGGGGTATATCCCCGACACCCGCCGCCCCGCTGCCCCATTGGTGAGACCCTACTCAATCTCGTTTTTTGAAATAAAAGGGGCTTTCCCCCTCTCCATTACAACAAAAGGTGTATATATATGCATAGTGAATAATGTGTGCGAGTGTGTGCTTTGTATGTGTGTGTGTCAGTGAGTGATGTTGGTGTATGTGTGCATATATAATGAATGGTTTTTTATTTTTAGGTCTGTATATATGTGCATATATAATGAATGGTGTATGTGAGTGTGTGTGTGGGAGAGGGGTGCTATTGATGTGTGTATGTGCATGTGTGAGTGAGTGTGTGATGTGTGTGTATGGATATGTGAGTGTGTTTGTGGGGGGGGGGTGTGAGTGAGTGTTATTGATGTTTGTGTGTTTGACATATGATTGACACAACTTCATTCTTTCATGCAGGACATGCATCTATTTTGACAATGGAGAGAGTGAATTCCGTTGCACCACTTCTCCTTGGGGAGATCAACATAAGTAGCAAAAGATTCACAGAAAGAAGCTACTATCTCAGAGTCAAGTCCATATTTAGTGCTAAATTTACGGAAAACATTGGTCTCCACAAAAGATTTAACACAATCAAACTTAGGTGTCATACCTAACTCCTTACCTTCGTCGAGGTCCCAATCTTCAGAGTTGCGTTTAATTCTTTCTAATAAATCCCATTTGAATTCAATAGTCTTCTTCATAAAAGAGCCAGCACAAGAAGTATCGAGCATGGTGCGATTGTAGCCAAGCATATAAATTTTGAATAATCATCTCTCTTGAGAGCTCATGATTGGGGCATGAATATAACATTGATTTAAGCCTCCCCCAAGCTTGAGCGATGCTTTCTCCTCAGCGAGGCCAAAAATTATATATATAATTGCGATCACGACGAACAAGATGCATAGGATAAAACTTCTGATGAAATTCCAATTTCAATCGTTTGTAGTTCCATGACCACGTATCATCACATAGCCTATACCATGTCAATGCATCTTCCTTCAAAGATAAAGGGAAGACCTTCTTCTTAATAACATCTCCGGGTACACCTGCAAGCTTAACTAATCCACAAACTTCATCCACATATATTAGGTGCTCATCAGGATGCATTGTTCCGTCTCCTGCAAAAGGATTAGCTAGCAGTTTTTCTATCAAACCCGAAGGAATTTCAAAGCAGACATTTCATTTTCAGTAGGTTCAGTAGGTTGAGGAGAAACTCTTTGCTCTACTGGTCGGGGTGAAGATACCTCGAACAAGCCCCTCAGAGGATTACTTTCCATAGTAACAAGTGGCAGTAAATTTCAGCACACTATATAAATTTTCCTTACCAAATTCCACCTACCAAAGGCGCTTCACTCCCCGGCAACGGCGCCAGAAAAGAGTCTTGATGACCCACAAGTATAGGGGATCTATCGTAGTCCTTTCGATAAGTAAGAGTGTCGAACCCAACGATGAGCAGAAGGAAATGATAAGCGGTTTCCAGCAAGGTATTCTCTGCAAGTACTAAAATAAGTGGTAACAGATAGTTTTTTGATTGGATAATTTGTAATGAGAAACAAGTAACAAAAGTAAATAAAGTGCAGCAAGGTGGCCCAATCATTTTTGTAGAAAAGTACAAGCCTGGACAAACTCTTATATAGAGAAAAGCGCTCCCGAGGACACATGGGAATATCGTCAAGCTAGTTTTCGTCACGTTCATATGATTCACGTTCGGTACTTTCATAATTTGGTATGTGGGTGGACCGGTGCTTGGGTACTGTCCTTACTTGGACAAACATCCCACTTATGATTAACCTCTATTGCAAGCATCCGCAACTACAACAAAAGTATTAAGGAAAACCTAACCATAGCATGAAACATATGGATCCAAATCAGCCCCTTACGAAGCAACGCATAAACTAGGGTTTAAGCCTCTGTCACTCTAGCAACCCATCATCTACTTATTACTTCCCAATGCCTTCCTCTAGGCCCAAATAATGGTGAAGTGTTATGTAGTCGACGTTCACATAACACCACTAGAAGAGAAACAACATACATCTCATCAAAATATCGAACGAATACCAAATTCACATGACTACTAATAGCAAGACTTCTCCCATGTCCTCAGGAACAAACGTAACTACTCACAAAGCATAATCATGTTCATAATCAGAGGAGTATTAATATGCATATAGGATCTGAACATATGATCTTCCACCAAATAAACCAACTAGCATCAACTACAAGGAGTAATTAACACTACTAGCAACCTACTAGTACCAATCCTGGACTTGGAGACAAGAATTGGATACAAGAGATGAACTAGGGTTTTGAGAGGAGATGGTGCTAGTGAAGATGTTGATGGAGATTGCCCTCTCCTGATGAGAAGAGCGTTGGTGATGATGATGGCGATGACTTCCCCCTCATGGAGGGAAGTTTCTCCGGCAGAACAGCTCTGCCGGAGCCCTAGATTGGATCCGCCAAGATTCCGCCTCGTGGCGGCGGAGTTTCGTCCGAGGAGATGGCTTATGATTTTTTTCATCGAAAGACTCCATATAGCAGAAGACGGCCATCGGAGGGCCACCAGGGCCCCACAAGGTAGGGGGCGCACCCAGGGGGGTAGGGCATGCCCCCCACCCTCCTGGGCAGGGTGTGGCCCCCCCTGGTGAACTTCTTGCGCTCGGTATTTTTTATATATTCTAAAAACGTCTTCCGTGAAGTTTCTAGACTTTTGGAGCTGTGCAGAATAGGTCTCTAATATTTGCTCCTTTTCCAGCCCAGAATCCCAACTACCGGCATTCTCCCTCTTTATGTAAACCTTGTAAAATAAGAGAGAATAGGCATAAGTATTGTGACATAATGTGTAATAACAGCCCATAATGCAATAAATATCAATATAAAAGCATGATGCAAAATGGGCGTAACAACTCCCCCAAGCTTAGACCTCGCTTGTCCTCAAGCGAAAGCCGAAATTGAAAAGTATGTCCACATGTTTTGTAGCGACCAGACCTCAAACAGTCTGATCTCTGTGCTCCGGTGTCATCCCTGGATCAGTAATGCTGACACCACACAGTACTCGGAGGATTTATAACAGAGTAGCAATCACACACTTATTACATCGAGTGTCTCAATAGAGAACTTATTACAATAAATATGGCTTAAGGCCATCTAATAACGATAACAGCGGAAGGCTTGGAAGATAAGTGAGTCCATCAACTCCAACGGCATCACTAAGTATAGAACCACGACCTAAAAACTCCTTAATCGTCGTCTAAAAGTCTGCAACATTAACGTTGTAGCCCGAAACAGGTCAGCACATGGAATATGCTGGCAAGGTAACACATAGAGAGTAATGGAATGAAACAGCTATACTATGTGCATATTTGGCTGGTGGAAAGCTCTATGGTTACAGTTTTGCGTAAAGCCAATTTTTCCCTACTACAAAGGAATAAATTTTATTTATCTATCATGGTGGTTGTTAAACATTGAGAATGGTTGACAGCATCCTCAATCCCAATTAAACATCATCATTACAAAACCCAACAAAATTAATTTAGAGTAACATGTTGAGATTCACATGATAATCCAGGTACTAGATACTCAAGATGTCCATAACCGGGGACACGGCTAACCATGATTAGTTCAATACACTCTGCAGAGGTTTGCGCACTTTTCCCCACAAGACTCGATCGCCTCCGTTTGGTTTCTCGCACTAAATGTTGTTTGAGAAGATGGATGACCGAGACATAGTCTTTTAGAAGCGCTAGCACCTTACGATCGGGTAGACCGTACCACCTACATCCCCTACATCTGCTAGTCTACCACTGTAAGAGTTCGCACGACTTAGTCAACTATGCTAGAGCCCATAATAGCTGGTGCCTGCACACGGAAGTTTCTAGCATGAAAAATCTCATGATCCCTTTGAGCCTGGGTGGCGGTCCAAAAGAAAACAGGCAAATCCTGGATTACCCAGGTGCCTGAATCCACCCAAATGTGTGTTTAAATTGCCACCTTAAATAAACCATTAATTAACAAACTCACATCTGTCATGGATATCACTCACCCAATCCACGTCTACTAGCATAGCATGGCATAATGGAAAATGTAGAAGTAACTCCCAAAGGTTTGATAATATAACAGGTAATAGGTACTACCTCAAATACTTCCCATCCCACAATTTAATTAGATCCTAAGCATGCAATGTTTGAGGTTTGATCTAATGCAATAAAACTGGGTAGTAGGAAAGGTATGATCAAGTGTTACTTGCCTTGCTGATGATCCGCGAAACCTAGAGATTCGAAGTAACAGGCGGCGCACTCAGGGTATTCTATCGCAGACAAACAAACAAGCATACAATAAATACTCATCTAATGCACAGGTGAAAGTCAAATAAGAGAATTAACCAGAAAGTTCAACTTAAGAACTCCGGTTTGCAAAAAGAATCAAATCGAACGAAGCAACGAAAGTCAAACGGCGAAAGAAAACAACTTCGTTCTACTAATCTGGATCTAAGTCAAATTTTACAGTAGCAAAAACTTGTTTAAGTTGGTTAAACGGATAGAGGGTTTCGAGACGAAACTCCAGGCGCTTGAATCGCCTGATTCGGATAAACGAGCGAAAAGTTATACTAAAACGAAAATTGGATCAGAAATCGCGACCAGAAAAATCACGGATTTAATCCGAGAAAAAGAAAAACGACGAACGCTCGCTAGAACGAACAAACGGACGAACGCTCACTAATTAAATAAATCGGAAACCGATCTATTAAAAACCGAAACTACAAAAAAACTGACGAAAAACTGACGGAAAAACGGAATGGTTTTTCGAAAAAAACGGCGGCACGGATTTCGAGGCGAGGCGAACCTCGGGCGGCGGGTCGGCGGCGGCGGCTAGCGGCGGCGCCCTCGGGCGGCTAGGATTTCGGGGGTGGCGGCTGGGCCTCGGGCTGGCTCCCCCCCGGCTTATAACGCCTTGGCGGGCCGGAGTCCCGGTCGGACACGGCCAGTAGGTCGGTGCGCGTTTTTTTAAATATTAACACGCAGAAGACAAATGAAAAGAAATACTAAACGGACTCCAAAAATTCCGAAACAAATTTTCCCGGGCTTCTAAAATTAAGCCGCACAAGGTGAACATTTATTTGGGGCCTAAATGTAATTTTGAAAAACGCACATTTTTCCTAATTCAAATAAAATAACGAAAAACTCCGAAGTAAAATCTTATTTGATTTTATTATTAAATCCTCAATATTTCTTTATTTTGGGAAAGTCATTTTGTTCCCTCTCTCATATTTTTGTAATAGAAATAATTGACGATAAAATAACAAAAATCAAATGATCCTATTCTCAAAATTTGAGAAAACTCAAATATGAAAATAATTAATTTCCCAACTATCTCCGTGGGTCCTTGAGTTGCGTAGAAATTTCTAGGATCAAACCAAAGCAAAATAAAATATGATATGCAATGATGATCTAATGTACAACATTCCAAATTGAAAATTTGGGATGTTACAAACCTACCCCCTTAAGATGAATCTCGCCCTCGAGATTCGGGTTGGCTAGAAAATAGGTGAGGGTGGTCCTTGAGCAAATCTTCCTCATTGCTCCCAGGTGGCTTCATCCTCTGTGTGGTGGCTCCATTGAACCTTGCAAAACTTAATAACCTTGCTGCGAGTGAATCGGCTGGCAAACTCGAGAATCTTAACTGGTTTCTCCTCACAGGTCAAATTGTTATCCAACTGAATTGTTTCCAATGGCACTGTGTCTCTCAAGGGTATGTCAGCCATCTCCGCGTGACACTTCTTCAAATGGGATACATGAAACACGTCGTGAACTCCTGACAGTCCTTCGGGTAATTCCAACTTGTAGGCTACTTCTCCCATGCGCTCCAAAACTTTGTATGGGCCTACAAAACGTGGCGCTAGTTTTCCCTTAACTCCAAAGCGCTTAACTCCTCGAAGTGGAGATACTCGAAGATAAACTCGGTCTCTGACTTCGCAAAGTGTCTCCTTGCGTTTAGAATCTGCATAACTCTTCTGCCTGGACTGAGCTACCTTGAGCCTATCGTGAATCAATTTCACTTTCTGTTTAGACTCTCTAATCAAATCAGGCCCAAACAACTGGTGGTCTCCAACTCCGTCCCATGACAACGGTGTCCTGCACCTCCTTCCGTACAAAGCTTCAAAAGGGGCCATCTTTAAACTAGTTTGGTAACTATTGTTGTAAGAGAACTCTGCATATGGGAAATTATCGCCCCAACTAGATCCGTAATCTAGCGCACAAGCTCTCAGCATATCCTCCAAATTTTGATTGACTCTCTCGGTCTGTCCATCTGTCTGTGGATGAAAAGTTGTACTGAATTCTAGCCTGGTACCCAAAGTTTCATGCAACTGCTTCCAGAACTTTGAGGTAAACTGGGTTCCTCTGTCTGATACGATACTCCTCGGAACTCCATGCAGACATACGATCCTGGTCATGTATATCTTTGCCAACTTAGCACTGGTGTAAGTGGTCTTTACTGGGATGAAATGAGCTACTTTCGTCAACCGATCGACTATAACCCAAATCGAGTCATAGCCTGAACGAGTCCTGGGTAATCCCGTGATAAAATCCATGCCTAACTTATCCCACTTCCATTCGGGTATCGGTAATGGTTGTAACAATCCTGCTGGCTTCTGATGCTCTGCCTTTACTCTCTGACACACATCACAAACTGCTACATACTCTGCAATATCCTTCTTCATTCCGGTCCACCAGAAAATATCTTTCAATTCCAAATACATCTTGGTATTTCCTGGGTGAATCGAATATGTTGAATCGTGTGCCTCTTGCAGAATTAGCTTCCTAATCTCCGGGTAATTGGGCACATAAACATGGTCTTCAAACCATAGGGTGTCGTGCTCATCCTCACGAAATCCTTTAGCCTTTCCTTCGCTTATTTTCTCCTTTATAGAGGCAATCTCCTTGTCAGTCTTCTGAGCTTCTCTGATTCTATCCATCAAAGTTGACTGAATCTCCAATGCTGCTACATAGCCTCTCGAAACTATTTCCAAACATAGTTCACGAAGATTTTCTGCTAACTCCCTTGGTATTTCTCCCGTCATTAATGTATTGACATGACTCTTACGGCTTAATGCGTCAGCTACTACATTAGCCTTTCAGGGATGGTAATGCAATCTCATATCGCAATCCTTGATGAGCTCCAACCATCTCCTTTGTCTGAGGTCTAACTCCTTCTGTGTGAAAATGTATTTCAAACTCTTATGATCCATGTACACCTCCCAATGGTTTCCAATCATAAAATGTCTCCAAGTCTTCAATGCATGCACTACGGCTGCTAATTCCAAATCATGCGTAGCATAATTCAACTCATGAGGTTTCAGTTGTCTTCAGGCATATGAAACAACTCTCCCTTCCTGCATAAGCACTGCTCCAAGTCCTCGACGTGAAGTGTCGCAATACACCTCATAGTCCTTGGTCTGATTTGGCAAAATCAACACTGGTGAAGTAACCAAGCGTTTCTTCAACTCCTGGAAACTAGCCTCACATTCCTCAGTCCATTTGAACTTGGTATCCTTCTTTAATAACTCCGTCATAGGCTTTGCAATCTTTGAGAAATTCTCAATGAATCTCCGGTAGTATCCTGCGAGTCCAAGAAAAATCCGGATCTCTCCAACCGTGGTTGGTGCTTCCCACTTGGTCACGGTATCAACTTTTGTGGGATCAACTGCTATTCCTTCTCCGGATATATCGTGTCCGAGGAATCCTACTTCCTTCAACCAAAAACTCACATTTGCTGAACTTGGCATACAACTGATGTTCTCTGAGCTTACCAAGTACCAAACGCAAATGCTCCTTATGCTCCTCTTCATTTTTCGAGTAAACCAGGATATCATCAATGAACACCACGACGAACTTATCCAAGAACTCCATAAACACTTTGTTCATCATGTTCATAAAATAGGTAGGTGCGTTAGTCAGACCAAATGACATAACGGTATACTCGTACAGCCCATACCTGGTGGTAAAAGCTGTCTTAGGAATATCCTGTTCTCGAATCTTCAACTGGTGGTATCCTGATCGCAGATCGATCTTGGAAAATACCTTAGCTCCTTGCAATCGATCAAACAGATCATTGATCATTGGTAGTGGGTACTTGTTCTTGATTGTTACTTCATTCAATCCCCAATAATCGACAACCATCCTTAACGATCCATCCTTCTTCTCCACTAGAAGTACTGGCGATCCCCAAGGCGAAGAACTTGGGTGAATATATCCCTTATCCACTAACTCTTTAATCTGCTTCTTAATTTCCACCAAATCCTTTGCAGGCATCCTGTATGGTCTCTTTGATATTGGCCCTATGCATGGCAATAGCTCAATCAAAAACTCAATATCTCTATCCGGTGGCATGCCTGGCAACTCTTCTGGAAATACTTCAGGGAATTCCCTTACCACTTCCTTTGCAGGCATCCTGTATGGTCTCTTTGATATTGGCCCTATGCCTGGCAATAGCTCAATCAAAAACTCAATATCTCTATCCGGTGGCATGCCTGGCAACTCTTCTGAAAATACTTCAGGGAATTCCCTTACCACTGGTACTTCCTCCTGCACAACTCATGTTAAACAATTTACTTGAGTCCTCTTTGGCACATGTCGGGATACATACTTGATCCTTCTCCCTTCTGGGGTGGTAAGTAAGATTGACTTACTAGCACATTCAATATTCCCTTCATACTTTGATAACCAATCCATGCCTAATATCACATCCAATCCTTGGGATTCCAATAGTATGAGGTCTGAGGGAAAAACATAGTTACCAATCCTTAATGGTAACCGATCACACCATCGACTAGCCATATATTCTGCTCCAGGCGAGGTTACTAACATGCGTGACCTAAGGGCTTGGGTTGACATGTTATACTTATCCACAAATCCCCTTGAGATGTATGAATGTGATGCACCAGTATCAAAAAGAACGAGTGCAGTAAATGACTTAACCAAAAACTTACCTATTACTGCATCTGGCTGAGCTTCAACCTCCTCCACGCTAACGTGGTTCACCTGTCCCCTGTTGAAAGGGTTTGGCTTCTTCCCAGAGCTTCCATTGCTATTTCCATTTTGTAATTCAGGACATTCATTTGCATAATGTCCGGTCTTCGAACACTTAAAGCAAGTGACTTGGCTCAGGTCTTTCTTGGCTGGGGTTGATGGGTTGGTGCGGTTCTGGCCGTTGCTTCCTCCATTACCATTACCATTACCATTCCTGGTGCCATTGTGATTGTGCGAGCTACCTCCTCCATGGGTATGCTGAAAATGTCCTCCCGGTCTAGGGGTAAAACGTGGCTTCTGCTAAGCTCCTAAATTGTACTTTCCTTGTCCATACTTCCTCTTGCGGTTCTCAATTTGTTGCTGCTTGGCTTCAATCATAAGAGCACGATCTACCAACTCCTGGTAGTTGTTGAAGGTCGCCACCATCAACTGCATGCTCAACTCATCATTCGGTCCTTCCAGAAACTTCTCCTGCTTAGCTGCATCCGTAGCAACGTCATCTGGGGCATAATGTGCTAGCTTACTAAAGTCCTCCACATACTGGCCAACTGTCCGTCCTCCTTGGCGCAAGTTGCGAAACTCACGCTTCTTCATGGCCATAGCTCCTGCTTAAACATGGGCAGTACGAAAAGCCTGCTGAAACTGGTCCCATGTGACAATGTCGACAGGGAAAGTGGCTGTGAAATTCTCCCACCATGATGATGCGGGTCCTTCAAGCTGATGTGCGGCAAACTTCACCTTCTCCGCATCTGTGCATCCTGCTGTGGTCAACTCTCTATGTCTTGCGGAGCCAATCATCTGCTACTATCGGCTCGGTGCTACTGGAAAACACCGGCAGATTCAGCCTAAGAAAATGGGCTAAGTGATCAACAGGTGGTGGTGGTGGTGGTGGGTTGTTGTTGTTCCCCTGGTTCTAATTCTTGACTAGCAACTGCATCAATGTGTTCTGCTGCTGGATCAACTGGGTGAGCTCCGGTGGAAAGGTAAATCCAGGGTCACGTCTCGGAGGCATCTGAGGTTTTAGAAAAGATGAGATGTAAGAATAGAGGGGGTCTAAAGAGAAAACACTACCCATATGCACATGAGGCAAAAGCAAACAATTCACTTCATTCAATCAAACAAGGCATACAATCGATCTAACTATCACAAAAGTGCTCGGACTACTATATTTACATGGTGGACTACTACTACTGATGGGGTGGTCTACTAGGAATATTCTTCGGTTGCAGATTCGATGATATCTGCTCCGGCTTCATCAACATAGTCATCATCGCTATCATCTAGGTCCGAGTCGGTGTTGTCGATGATGATGTAGTCTTCCGGGCGAATCTCCGTGGGTTCTTCGTCTTCATCTACTGGTGTAGGGCCTCCCATAAATATCCCGATCTTCATTGTTAGGTCGGCATTCTTGTCCACTAATACTTCAATTTCTTCTTCATAATCTTCATGTGTAGCCTTGAGTTCTTCCTCCAGTTCCTTGATTCTTGTCCTTGCCTTCTTTAGGTCTATCATGTCGGCGCACATCTGGTTCTCCTGTCGTCGAATGTGCTGGTTTAACTCCTGGATAAAAGCTGCAATTGATCTACCCTTCCTGGTGCTGATCATCTCACAGTGCTCATCTCGGCGCCCACAAATCTGGTAGATAGTATCCTTGAGATCATTGCGGTAGACTTCTCCAATGCGTCCCATGGCGATGTGAGCTGCCATGCTCTTTCCTAGACTCCAAGTTGGTGCATCAAAAGAAAACTCTATGGGCTCAGTGACTGGCATGAACGTCCTTCCTGGAACTTGAACTTGAATCATCCAGCGCTCTTCTTCAGGTAGAGTGGCGTTGTAGGTTCCGGTGAAGCTTGGTACTCTTATGTTCATGTATCTAGTGACTTCCTTCAAGTGACGTCCAAAGGGTGTATCTTCATCCGGTTGCGTGAACTTGTTCCTTGCATCCGCCATCCTAAAAGAGTAGAAAAGATGAGGAGTCAGAAGAGAAGAGGGTGAATAGTGATCTAGGTCTTTAGCTTAGTGGTCGTGTCCTACAGTCAGCGTGTGCTCTGATACCATCTCTATAGCGACCACACCTCAAATAGTCTGATCTCTGTGCTCCGGTGTCATCCCTGGATCAGTAATGATGACACCACACAGTACTCGGAGGATTTATAACAGATTAGCAATCACACACTTATTACATCGAGTGTCTCAATAGAAAACTTATTATAATAAATATGGCTTAAGGCCATCTAATAACGATAACAGCGGAAGGCTTGGAAGATAAGTGAGTCCATCAACTCCAACGGCATCACTGAGTATAGAACCACGACCTAAAAACTCCTTAATCATCGTCTGAAAAGTCTGCAACATTAACGTTGCAGCCCGAAATGGGTCAGCACATGGAATATGCTGGCAAGGTAACACATAGAGAGTAATGGAATGAAACAGCTATACTATATGCATATTTCGTTGGTGGAAAGCTCTATGGTTACAGTTTTGCGTAAAGCCAATTTTTCCCTACTACAAAGGAATAAATTTTATTTATCTATCATGGTGGTTGTTAAACATTGAGAATGGTTGACAGCATCCTCAATCCCAATTAAACATCATCATTACAAAACCCAACAAAATTAATTTAGAGTAACATGTTGAGATTCACATGATAATCCAGGTACTAGATACTCAAGATGTCCATAACCGGGGACACGGCTAACCATGATTAGTTCAATACACTCTGCAGAGGTTTGCGTACTTTTCCCCACAAGACTCGATCGCCTCCGTTTGGTTTCTCGCACTACATGTTGTTTGAGAAGACGGATGACCGAGACATAGTATTTCAGAAGCGCTAGCACCTTACGATCGGGTAGACCGTACGACCTACATCCCCTACATCTGCTAGTCTACCACTGTAAGAGTTCGCACGACTTAGTCAACTATGCTAGAGCCCATAATAGCTTGTGGCTGCACTCAGAAGTTTCTAGCATGAAAAATCTCATGATCCCTTTGAGCCTGGGTGGCGGTCCAAAAGAAAACAGCCAAATCCTGGATTACCCAGGTACCTCAATCCACCCAAATGTGTGTTTAAGTTGCCACCTTAAATAAACCATTAATTAACAAACTCACATCTGTCATGGATATCACTCACCCAATCCACGTCTACTAGCATAGCATGGCATAATGGCAAACGTAGAAGTAACTCCCAAAGGTTTGATAATATAACTGGTAATAGGTACTACCTCAATTACTTCCCATCCCACAATTTAATTAGATCCTAAGCATGCAATGTTTGAGGTTTGATCTAATGCAATAAAACTGGGTAGTAGGAAAGGTACGATCAAGTGTTACTTACCTTGCTGATGATCCGCGAAACCTAGAGATTCAAAGTAACAGGCGGCGCACTACGGGTATTCTATCGCAGACAAACAAACAAGCATACAATAAATAATCATCTAATGCACAGGTGAAAGTCAAATAAGAGAATTAACCAGAAAGTTCAACTTAAGAACTCCGGTTTGCAAAAAGAATCAAATCGAACGAAGCAACGAAAGTCAAACGGCGAAAGAAAACAACTTTGTTCTACTAATCTAGATCTAAGTCAAATTTTACAGTAGCAAAAACTTGTTTAAGTTGGTTAAACGGATAGAGGGTTTTGAGACGAAACTCCAGGCGCTTGAATCGCCTGATTCCGATAAACAAGCGAAAAGTTATACTAAAACGAAAATCGGATTAGAAATCGCGATCAGAAAAATCATGGATTTAATCTGAGAAAAAGAAAAACGACGAACGTTCGCTAGAATGAACGAACAAACGAACGCTCGCTAATTAAATAAATTGGAAAACTGATCTATTTAAAAAAACCGAAACTAAAAAAACCGACGAAAAACCGACGGAAAAACCGAACGGGTTTTCGAAAAAAAAACTGCGGCACGGATTTCGAGGCGAGGCGAACCTCGGGCGGCGGGTCGGCGGCGGCGGCGGCGGAGGCGGCTGGTGGCGGCGTGCGCGCGAGGCGCGGCGGCGGCTGGCGGCGGCGCGGGCGAGGCGCTCGGGAGGCTAGCGTTTCGGGGACGGCGACTGGGCCTCGGGCTGGCTCCTCCCCGGCTTATAAAGCCTTGGCGGGCCAGAGTCCCGGGCGGACACGGCCCATAGGTCGGTGCGCGTTTTTTTAAATATTAACGCGCAGAAGACAAATAAAAAGAAATACTAAACGGACTCCAAAAATTCCAAAATAAATTTTCCCAGGCTTCTAAAATCAAGCCGCACAAGGTGAACATTTATTTTGGGCCTAAATGAAATTTCGAAAAACGCATATTTTTCCTAATTCAAATAAAATAACGAAAAACTCCAAAATAAAATCTTATTTGATTTTATTATTAAATCCTCAATATTTCTTTATTTTGGGAAAGTCATTTTATTCCCTCTCTCATATTTTTGTAATAGAAATATTTAACGATAAAATAATAAAAATCAAATGAGCCTATTCTCAAAATTTGAGAAAACTCAAATATGAAAATAAGGAATTTCCAAACTCTCTCCGTGGGTCCTTGAGTTGCATAGAAATTTCTAGGATCAAACCAAATCAAAATAAAATATGATATGCAATGATGATCTAATGTATAACATTCCAAATTGAAAATTTGGGATGTTACATGTTTAGAGATAGAGGTGTCGATAAAAGTAAAATACGGACATGAGGGCATCATGATCATTCTTAGAACAACAACTTACATAATTCTTGTCATATGATTTCTTATGCTAGAGTAATAATTCAATCACAATTTCAAGTATGAATCATAAACTTCATTGAAAACTAACAAACTATAATCTCAGTCATTGGAGCAATTGCAATTTATCATAACATAGGGAAGAGTCAATATATAAGAGCTTTTCAGCAAGTCCACACACTCAACTATCATATAGTCTTTCACAATTGCTGACACTCACACAATACTTATGGGTATGGAGTTTTAATCGGACACAGAGAAAGATAGGGGCTTATAGTTTTGCCTCCCAACGTTTTACCTCAAGGGTAATGTCAACAATAATAGTTCATGAAAACTCACATCCAATTAACCATATATACCAGGATCTTTCCAACATACTGTGCTTGCCGAAGGATAAAATGTAAAAAAGGAAGAGTGAAGATCACCATGACTCTTATGCAAGGTAGGAGATAAAAGTAAAAGATAGGCCCTTTGCAGAGGGAAGCAGAGGTTGTCATGCGCTTTTATGGTTGGATGCACAAAATCTTAATGCAAAAGAACGTCACTTTATATTGCCACTTGTGATATGGACCTTTATTATGCAGTCTGTCGCTTTTATTTCTTCCATTTCACACGATCGTATAAAGCTTATTTTCTCCCACACTAATAAGTCATACATATTTAGAGAGCAATTTTTATTGCTTGCACCGATGACAACTTACTTGGAGGATCTCACTCAATCCATAGGTAGGTATGGTGGACTCTCATGGAAAAACTGGTTTAAGGGTATTTGGAAGCACAAGTAGTATCTCTACTTGGTGCGATGAATTTGGCTAGCATGAGGGGGAAAGGCAAGCTCAACCATGTTGGATGATCCATGACAATATAATTTATCTCAGATGTAAGAAAACATAACCCATTACGTTGTCTTCCTTGTCCAACGTCAACTCTTTAGCATGTCATATTTTAATGAGTGCTCACAATCATAAAAGATGTCAAAGATAGTATATTTATATGTGAAAACCTCTCTTTCTTTATTACTTCCTATTAATTGCAACGATGACCAAAACTATGTATGTCAACTCTCAACAACTTTTATTCATCATACTTTTTCTATGTGAGCTCATTACTCTCCATAAGATCCATATGATCTCTTTGTTTCCTTTTTTATTTATTTCTCTTTTCTTTTATTCACTTAGGATAATGGCGAAATAATCAAGCCCTTGACTCAACACTAATCTTTATTATATATAGCTCACGGACTCAATCACATAGAGGGATCATAAAGTAAAACTCAAAACTAGATCATGTCATAAACTTTATTCTACTAGATCAATATATTACCAAAAGGATCGAACTAAGAAAAACGGTAAAGATAAAAGTGATGGTGATATGATACCGGGGCACTCCCCCAAGCTTGGCAGTTGCCAAGGGGAGTGCCCATACCCATGTGATCATGTCTCTCTTTTCGGGGATGGTGATGTGATATTCTTGGCAATGATGCCCCTCAGGATACGATTCTCCTCCTCAAGCTTATTGACTTGCTGCTTGAGGTCCATTATTTCCTTTTAGAGTTTTCCTGTAACAGCCAAAGCTCCCTGCACCCAAGGGTGCTGCATAGCCGCGGGAGAACCAGTGACACTCTTTTTCATATTCTCATAAGAAATAAATCTAACATTGGAAGGGATAACCGAGTTTGGAATCTCCGAGTTCTGCAGTTCTCCCATTGTGAATCCAGCTCAGAAGCGGGAAGTGACTTCTTGATCCTGTTCCATGGCATCTATCCTCTTCAAATCAGCCTCCATCTCTTCCTCCGTTGCTGGCCCAAAGAGGTCAACATTGTTGTTTGTCATTGATCTTGGTGCCGGATGAGACACCCGGCTCTCCCTGACTGACTCTTGTGAAGACATCTTGCTCTAATCTGCAGCAGCAATAGCTTGAAACACAAACAGAGGATAATTCCATGATACGGGAGTCAAAACCCCCGGGAGATTATATAATGAATTTTTACTGACCAAAATACGCATTGTGCAAGAAAACGGAGTCCGGAGAGCGCACGAGGTGCCCATGAGGTAGGGGGGCGCGCCCAGTAGGGTAGGGTGCGCCCTCCACCCTCGTGGAGGCCTCGTGTCCTTCCTGGGCTGCTTCTTATTTTTCTATTTTTCTAAATATTCCAAAACAGAGAAATATTGCCTTAAAAACTGTTTTGGAGTCGGTTTACTTACCGTACCACATACATATTCCTTTTTGGAGTCTGAAACGTTCCGGAAAGTGTACCTTATGTATTCCTCCAGGGTTACGGTTTCAATAACATTGGTTTCAACATTTATGGGATTACCTGAGATATAATGTTTGATTCTTTGACCGTTCACCACCTTTGGATTTGTGCCTTCGAAGTTGTTGATTTTTATGGCACCGGAACGATAGACCTCCTCGATAACGTAAGGACCTTCCCATTTAGAGAGAAGTTTTCCTGCAAAAAATCTTAAACGGGAGTTGTATAGCAATACATAATCACCTACATTAAACTCACGCTTTTGAATCCTTTTATCATGCCATCTTTTAACTTTTTCTTTAAACAACTTGGCATTTTCGTAGGCTTGGGTTCTCCATTCATCGAGTGAGCTAATATCAAATAACCTTTTCTCACCGGCAAGTTTAAAATCATAATTGAGCTCTTTAATAGCCCAATATGCCTTGTGTTCTAGTTCGAGAGGTAAGTGACATGCTTTTCCATAAACCATTTTATACGGAGACATACCCATAGGATTTTTATATGCAGTTCTATAGGCCCATAATGCATCATCAAGTTTCTTGGACTAATTCTTTCTAGATCTATTGACAGTCTTTTGCAAAATTAATTTGAGCTCCCTATTACTCAATTCTACTTGACCACTAGACTGAGGGTGATAAGGGGATGCAATTCTATGATTAACATCATACTTAGCAAGCATTTTACGGAAAGCACCATGAATAAAATGTGAACCACCATCAGTCATTAAATATCTAGGGACTCCAAATCTTGGAAAAATAACTTCTTTAAGCATTTTAATAGAAGTGTTATGATCAACACTACTAGTTGGAATAGCTTCTACCCACTTAGTAACGTAATCAACAACAACTAAAATATGTGTATATCCATTAGAGGCAGGAAAAGGTCCCATATAGTCAAAGCCCAAACATCAAATGGTTCAATAACGAGTGAATAGTTCATAGGTTCTTGACGTCTACTAATATTACCAATTCTTTGACATTCATCACAAGATAAGACAAACTTACCAGCATCCTTGAAGAGAGTAGGCCAATAAAAACCAGATTGCAATACCTTATGTGCAGTTCTATCTCCAGCATGGTGTCCTCCATAAGCTTCAGAGTGACACTTGCATAGGATCTGTTCCTGTTCATGCTCAGGTACACAATGTCTAATAACACCATCTACTCCTTCTTTATAAAGATGTGGGTCATCCCAAAAGTAATGCCTCAAATCATAGAAGAACTTCTTCTTTTGCTGGTATGTGAAACTAGGTGGTATGAATTTGGCAACAATGTAATTAGTATAATGAGCATACCATGGAGCAGTATGAGAAGCATTTATGACATTTAATTGCTCATCAGGAAAGCTATCATCAATAGGTAGTGGGTCATCAAGCACATTTTCTAACCTAGACAAATTGTCTGCAACGAGGTTCTCAGCTCCCTTTCTATCAACAATATGTAAGTCAAATTCTTGTAGCAAGAGAACCCGTCTAATACGTCTAGGTTTAGCATCTTTCTTTTCCATAAGATATTTAATAGCAGCATGATCAGTGTGAATAGTTACTTTAGAATCAACAATATAAGGTCTGACCTTATCACAAGCAAATACAACCACTAAGAATTCTTTTTCAGTAGTAGCATAATTTCTTTGAGCATTGTCTAGGGTTTTACTAGCATATTGAATAACGTTTAATTTCTTATCAACTCTTTACCCTAGAACAGCACCTACAGCATAATCACTAGCATCACACGTAATTTCAAAGGGTAAATTCCAATCAGGTGGCTGAACAATACGTGCAGAGATCAATGCTTTCTTAAGTATTTCAAATGCTTCTACACAATCATCATCAAAGACAAATGGTATATCTTTTTGTAATAAATTAGTCAGAGGCCAAGAAATTTTTGAGAAGTCCTTAATGAACCTCCTATAAAATCCGGTGTGACCAAGGAAACTTCTTATACCTTTGATGTCCTTGGGGCATGGCATCTTTTCAATAGCATCAACCTTGGCTTTATCAACTTCAATACCTCTTTCAGAAACTTTATGCCCCAATACAATACCTTAATTAACCATAAAGTGGCACTTTTCCCAATTCAAGACAAGATTAGTTCATTCACATCTCTGCAAAACTCGATCAAGGTTGCTCAAGCAATCATCAAAAGAAGATCCATAGACGGAGAAATCGTCCATGGAAACCTCACAAATCTTTTCACAAAAGTCAGAGAATATAGCCATCATGCATCTTTGAAAGGTAGCGGGTGCATTACATAAACCAAAAGGCATACGTATATAAGCAAAAGTACCAAAAGGGCAAGTAAAAGTAGTCTTTGATTGATCCTTGGCTAACATAGGTATTTGAGAGAAACCAGAATAACCATCTAGAAAGCAAAAATGTGTATGTTTAGATAATATTTCTAGCATTTGATCGATAAAAGGTAAGGGGTAATGATCGTTTTTATTGGCCTTATTTAATTTGCGGAAATCAATTACCATCCTATAACCTGTAATAATTCTTTGAGGAACCAATTCATCTTTATCATTAGGAACGACAGTAATACCTCCCTTCTTAGTGTTGGGGAACGTAGCAGAAATTCAAAAATTTTCCTACGTAATACCAAGATCTATCTATGGAGAGACCAGCAACGAGTAGAAAGGAGAGTGCATCTACATACCCTTGTAGATCGCTAAGCGAAAGCGTTCAAGTGAACGGGGTTGATGGAGTCGTACTCGTCGTGATTCAGATCACCGATGATCAAGTGCCGAACGGACGGCACCTCCGCGTTCAACACACGTACAACCCTGGTGACGTCTCCCACGCCTTGATCCAGCAAGGAGAGAGGGAGAGGTTGAGGAAGACTCCATCCAGCAGCAGCACAACGGCGTGGTGGTGATGGAGGAGCGTGGCAATCCCGCAGGGCTTCGCCAAGCACCATGGGAGAAGAGGAGGAGGTGTCACGGGAGGGAGGGAGGCGCCAAGGGCTCAGGTATGGATGCCCTCCCTCCCCTCCACTATATATAGGGGCAGGGGAGAAGGGGGAGGCGCAGCCTTGCCCCCTCCTCCAAGGAAGGGGTGCGGCTAAGGAGGGGGGAGGAGTCCATCCTCCCCAAGGCACCTCGGAGGTGCCTTCCCCCTTTAGGACTCTCCCCTTTTTCCTTTATCTTGGCGCATGGGCCTCTAGGGGCTGGTGCCCTTGGCCCATGTAGGCCAAGGCGCACCCCCTACAGCCCATGTGGCCCCCCGGGGCAGGTGTCCCCACCCGGTGGGCCCCCGGGACCCTTCCGGTGGTCCCGGTACAATACCGATGACCCCGAAACTTGTCCCGATGGCCGAAACAGGACTTCCTATATATAAATCTTTACCTCCGGACCATTCTGGAACTCCTCGTGACGTCCGGGATCTCATCCGGGACTCCGAACAACATTCGGTAACCACATACAAGCTTCCTTTATAACCCTAGCGTCATCGAACCTTAAGTGTGTAGACCCTACGGGTTCGGGAGACATGTAGTCATGACCGAGATGTTCTCCGGTCAATAACCAACAGCGGGATCTGGATACCCATGTTGGCTCCCACATGTTCCACGATGATCTCATCGGATGAACCACGATGTCAAGGACTCAATCGATCCCGTATACAATTCCCTTTGTCTAGCGGTATGGTACTTGCCCGAGATTCGATCGTCGGTATACCGATACCTTGTTCAATCTCGTTACCGGCAAGTCTCTTTACTCGTTCCGTAACACATCATCCCGTGATCAACCCCTTGGTCACATTGTGCACATTATGATGATGTCCTACCGAGTGGGCCCAGAGATACCTCTCCGTTTACACGGAGTGACAAAATTCCAGTCTCGATCCGCATAAAACAATAGATACTTTCGGAGATACCTGTAGTGCACCTTTATAGTCACCCAGTTACGTTGTGACGTTTGATACACCCAAAGCACTCCTACGGTATCCAGGAGTTACACGATCTCATGGTCAAAGGAAGAGATACTTGACATTGGCAAAGCTCTAGCAAACGAACTACACGATCTTTGTGCTAGTCTTAGGATTGGGTCTTGTCCATCACATCATTCTCCTAATGATGTGATCCCGTTATCAACGACATCCAATGTCCATAGCCAGGAAACCATGACTATCTGTTGATCACAACGAGCTAGTCTACTAGAGGCTCACTAGGGACATATTGTGGTCTATGTATTCACACGTGTATTACGATTTCCGGATAATACAGTTATAGCATGAATAAAAGACAATTATCATGAACAAGGAAATATAATAATAATACTTTTATTATTGCCTCTAGGGCATATTTCCAACAGTCTCCCACTTGCACTAGAGTCAATAATCTAGTTCACATCGCCATGTGATTAACACTCACAGGTCACATCACCATGTGACTAATACCCAAGAGTTTACTAGAGTCAGTAGTCTAGTTCACATCACTATGTGATTAACACTCAATGAGTTTTATGTTTGATCATGTTGCTTGTGAGAGAGGTTTTAGTCAACGGGTCTGAACCTTTCAGATCCGTGTGTGCTTTACAAATCTCTATGTCATCTCCTAGATGCAGCTACCACGCTCTATTTGGAGCTATTCCAAATAACTGTTCTACTTGGAGCTATTCTAAATTATTGCTCCATTATATGTATCCGGTCTCTCTACTCAGAGCTATCCGGATAGGTGTCAAGCTTGCATCGTCGTAACCTTTATGACGAACTCTTTTACCACCTCCATAATCGAGAAAATTCCTTAGTCCACAAGTTACTAAGGATAACTTTGACCGCTGTCCTGTGAGCCATTCTTGGATCACTCTTGTACCCCTTGACTGACTCATGGCAAGGCACACTTTCGGTGCGGCACACAGCACGGCATACTGTAGAGCCTACGTCTAAAGCATAGGGGACGACCTTCGTCCTTTCTCTCTATTCTGCCGTGGTCGAGCTTTAAGTCTTAACTTCGTACCTTACAACTCAGGCAAGAACTCCTTCTTTGACTGGTCCATCTTGAACACCTTCAAGATCATGTCAAGGTATGTGCTCATTTGAAAGTATTATTAAGCATTTTGATCTATCCTTATAGATCTTGATGCTCAATGCTCAAATAGCTTAATCCAGGTTTTCTATTGAAAAACACCTTTCAAATAACCCTATATGCTTTCTAGAAATTCTACGTCATTTCTGATCAACAATATGTCAATAACATATACTCATCAGAAATTCTATAGTGCTCCCACTCACTTCTTTGGAAATACAAGTTTCTCATAAACTTTGTACAAACCCAAAATCTTTGATCATCATCAAAGCATTCATTCCAACTCCGAGATGCTCACTCCAGTCCTTAAAAGGATCGCTGGAGCTAGCATACCTTTTAGCATCCTTAGGATCGACAAAACCTTTTTGATTGTATTGCATACAACCTTTCCTTACGAAAACTAGTAAGGAAACTTGTCTTGACATCCATCTGCCAGATTTCATAAATGCAGCTAATGCTAACATGATTCCGACGGACTTTAAGCATCGCTACGGATGAGAAAAACTCATCGTAGTCAACTCCTTGAACTTGTGAAAAACTTTTCGCCACAAGTCGAGCTTCATGGATGTTGACATTACCATCCGCGTCCGTCTTCTTCTTAAAAGATCCATTTATCTCAATGGATTGCCGATCATCGGGCAAGTCCATCAAAGTCCATGCTTTGTTCTGATATATGGATACTATCTCGGATTTCATGGCTTCTAACCATTTGTCGGAATTCGGGCCCACCATCGCTTCTCCATAGCTCGTAGGTTCATTGTTGTCTAGCAACATGACCTTCAAGACAGGATCACCTTACCACTCCGAAGTAGTACGTGTTCTTGTCGTCCTACGAGGTTTGGTAGTGACTTGATCCGAAGTTTCATGATCAATATCATAAGCTTCCACTTCAATTGGTGTAGGTGCCACAGGAACAATCTTCCTGTGCCCTGCCACACACTAGTTGAAGTGACGGTTCAATAACCTCATCAAGTTTCCACCATCCTCCCACTCAATTCTTTCGAGAGAAACCTTTCCTCGAGAAAGGACCCGATTCAAGAAACAATCCATATTGCTTTCGGATCTGAATTAGGAGGTATACCCAACTGTTTTGGGTGTCCTCTGAAGATGCATTTTATCCGCTTTGGGTTCGAGCTTAATCCTGAAACTTTTTCATATAAGCGTCGCAGCCCCAAACTTTTAAGAAACGACAACTTAGGTTTCTCTAAACCATAATTCATACGGTGTCATCTCATCGGAATTACGTGGTGCCCTATTAAAATGAGTGTGGTTGTCTCTAATGCCTAACCCATGAACGATAGTGGTAATTCGATAAGAGAAATCATGGTACGCATCATATCCAATAGGGTGCAACTATGATGTTCGGACACACCATCACACTATGGTGTTCCAGGCGGTATTAATTGCGAAACAATTTCCACAATATCTTAATTGTGTGCCAAAACTCGTAACTCAGATATTCATCTCTATGATCATATCATAGACATTTTATCCTCTTGTCACAATGATCTGCTACTTCACTCTGAAATTACTTGAACCATTCAATAATTCAGACTTGTGTTTCATCAAGTAAATATACTCAACATCTACTCAAATCATCTGTGAAGTAAGAACATAACGATATTCACTGCATGCCTCAGCACTCATTGGACTGCACACATCAAAATGTGTTACTTCCAACGAGTTGCTATCTTGTTCCATCTTACTGAAACCGAGGCTTTTCAGTCATCTTGCCTATGTGGTATGATTTGCATATCTCAAGTGATTCAAAATCAAGTGAGTCTAAACGATCCATCTGCATGGAGTTTCTTCATGCATATACTCCAATAGACATGGTTCGCATGTCTCAAACTTTTCAAAAACGAGTGAGTCCAAAGATCCATCAACATGGAGCTTCTTCATGTGTTTTATACCATTATGACTTACATGGCAGTGCCACAAGTAAGTGGTACTATCATTACTATCTTATATCTTTTGGCATGAAAATGTGTATCACTACGATCAAGATTCAATAAACCATTCCTATAGGTGCAAGAGCACTTATTCAGGTTTAATACTAATCTTGATGGTAGAGGGAGCGTGCGATGTTAGATCACATCAAACTTGGAAACACTTCCAACACATATCGTCAGCTCACCTTTAGCTAGTCTCCGTTTCATTCCGTAGCTTTTATTTCGAGTTACTAACACTTAGCAACCGAACCGGTATCTAATACCCTGGTGCTACTAGGAGTACTAGTAAAGTACACATTAACATAATGTATATCCAATATACTTCTATCGACCTTGCCAGCCTTCTCATCTACCAAGTATCTAGGGTAATTCCGCTCTAGTGGTTGTTCCCCTTATTACAGAAGCACTTAGTCTCGGGTTTGGGTTCAACCTTGGGTTTCTTCACTTGAGCAGCAGCTGAATTGCCGTTTCATGAAGTATCCCTTTGTTCCCTTGCCCTTCTTGAAACTAGTGGTTTCACCAACCATCAACAATTGATGCTCCTTCTTGATTTCTACTTTCGCGGTGTCAAACATCGTGAATACCTCAAGGATCATCTTATCTATCCCTGATATGTTATAGTTCATCACGAAGCTCTAGCAGCTTGGTGGCAATGACTTTGGAGAAACATCACTATCTCATTTGGAAGATCAACTCCCACTTGATTCAAGTGATTGTTGTACTCAGACAATCTGAGCACAAGCTCAACGATTGAGCTTTTCTCCCTTAGTTTGCAGGCTAAGAAAATCGTCGGAGGTCTCATACCTCTTGACGTGGGCACGAGCCTGAAATCTTAATTTCAGCCCTCGAAACATCTCATATGTTCCGCGACATTTCGAAAACGTCTTTGGTGCCTATACTCTAAACCATTTAACTGAACTATCACGTAGTTATCAAAACGTGTATGTTCGATGTTCGAAACATCCACAAACGACGTTTGGGGTTCAGCACATTGAGCGGTGCATTAAGGACATGAGCTTTCTACTGATCGCATAATTGCTACTACCAACTTTCAACTATATTTTCTCTAGGAACATATCTAAACAGTAGAACTATAGCGTGAGCTACGACATAATTTGCAAAAGGTCTTTTGACTATGTTCAGGATAATTAAGTTCATCTTATGAACTCCCACTCAGATAGACATCCCTCTAGTCATCTAAGTGATTACATGATCCGAGTCAAACTAGGCCGTGTCCGATCATCACGTGAGACGGACTAGTCATCATCGGTGAACATCTTCATGTTGATCGTATCTACTATACGACTCATGCTCGACCTTTCGGTCTCTGTGTTCCGAGGCCATGTCTGTACATGCTAGGCTCGTCAAGTTAACCCTAAGTGTTTTCGCTGTGTAAAACTGTCTTACACCCGTTGTATGTGAACGTAAGAATCCATCACACCCGATCATCACGTGGTGCTTAGAAGCGACGAACTGTAGCAACGGTGCACAGTTAGGGGAGAACACTTCTTGAAATTTTGTAAGGGATCATCTTATTTACTACCGTCGTCCTAAGTAAACAAGATGCATAAACATGATAAACATCACATGCAATCAAATAGTGACATGATATGGCCAATATCATTTTGCTCCTTTTGATCTTCATCTTCGGGACTCCATGATCATCATCATCACCGGCACGACACCATGATCTCCATCATCATGATCTCCATCATCGTGTCTTCATGAAGTTGTCACGCCAACGACTACTTCTACTTCTATGACTAACGCGTTTAGCAATAAAGTAAAGTAAGTTACATGGCGTTCTTCAATGACACGCAGGTCATACAAAAAATAAAGACAACTCCTATGGCTCCTGCCGGTTGTCATACTCATCGACATGCAAGTCGTGAATCCTATTACAAGAACATGATCAATCTCATACATCACATATCATTCATCACATTCTTCTTGGCCATATCACATCACATAGCATACCCTGCAAAAACAAGTTAGACGTCCTCTAATTGTTGTTGCATGTTTTACGTGGCTGCTATGGGTTTCTAGCAAGAACGTTTCTTACCTACGCAAGACCACAACGTGATATGCCAATTGCTATTTACCCTTCATAAGGACCCTTTTCATCGAATCCGTTCCGACTAAAGTGGGAGAGACTGGCACCCGCTAGCCACCTTATGCACCAAGTGCATGTCAATCGGTGGAACCTGTCTCACGTAAGAGTACGTGTAAGGTCGGTCCGGGCCGCTTCATCCCACAATACCGCCGAAACAAGATTGGACTAGTAACGGTAAGCATATTGAACAACATCAACGCCCACAAATACTTTGTGTTCTACTCGTGCAAAGAATCTACGCAATAAACCTGGCTCTGATACCACTGTTGGGGAACGTAGCAGAAATTCAAAAATTTTCCTACGTAATACCAAGATCTATCTATGGAGAGACCAGCAACGAGTAGAAAGGAGAGTGCATCTACATACCCTTGTAGATCGCTAAGCGGAAGCGTTCAAGTGAACGGGGTTGATGGAGTCGTACTCGTCGTGATTCAGATCACCGATGATCAAGTACCGAACGGACGGCACCTCCGCGTTCAACACACGTACAGCCCTGGTGACGTCTCCCACGCCTTGATCCAGCAAGGAGAGAGGGAGAGGTTGAGGAAGACTCCATCCAGCAGCAGCACAACGGCGTGGTGGTGATGGAGGAGCGTGGCAATCCCGCAGGGCTTCGCCAAGCACCATGGGAGAAGAGGAGGAGGTGTCACGGGAGGGAGGGAGGCGCCAAGGGCTCAGGTATGGATGCCCTCCCTCCCCTCCACTATATATAGGGGCAGGGGAGAAGGGGGAGGCGCAGCCTTGCCCCCTCCTCCAAGGAAGGGGTGCGGCTAAGGAGGGGGGAGGAGTCCATCCTCCCCAAGGCACCTCGGAGGTGCCTTCCCCCTTTAGGACTCTCCCCTTTTTCCTTTATCTTGGCGCATGGGCCTCTAGGGGCTGGTGCCCTTGGCCCATGTAGGCCAAGGCGCACCCCCTACAGCCCATGTGGCCCCCCGGGGCAGGTGGCCCCACCCGGTGGGCCCCCGGAACCCTTCCGGTGGTCCCGGTACAATACCGATGACCCCGAAACTTGTCCCGATGGCCGAAATAGGACTTCCTATATATAAATCTTTACCTCCGGACCATTCCGGAACTCCTCGTGACGTCCGGGATCTCATCCGGGACTCCGAACAACATTCGGTAACCACATACAAGCTTCCTTTATAACCCTAGCGTCATCGAACCTTAAGTGTGTAGACCCTACGGGTTCGGGAGACATGTAGTCATGACCGAGATGTTCTCCGGTCAATAACCAACAGCGGGATCTGGATACCCATGTTGGCTCCCACATGTTCCACGATGATCTCATCGGATGAACCACGATGTCAAGGACTCAATTGATCCCGTATACAATTCCCTTTGTCTAGCGGTATGGTACTTGCCCGAGATTCGATCGTCGGTATACCGATACCTTGTTCAATCTCGTTACCGGCAAGTCTCTTTACTCGTTCCGTAACACATCATCCCGTGATCAACCCCTTGGTCACATTGTGCACATTATGATGATGTCCTACCGAGTGGGCCCAGAGATACCTCTCCGTTTACACGGAGTGACAAAATTCCAGTCTCGATCCGCATAAAACAATAGATACTTTCGGAGATACCTGTAGTGCACCTTTATAGTCACCCAGTTACGTTGTGACGTTTGATACACCCAAAGCACTCCTACGGTATCCAGGAGTTACACGATCTCATGGTCAAAGGAAGAGATACTTGACATTGGCAAAGCTCTAGCAAACGAACTACACGATCTTTGTGCTAGTCTTAGGATTGGGTCTTGTCCATCACATCATTCTCCTAATGATGTGATCCCGTTATCAACGACATCCAATGTCCATAGCCAGGAAACCATGACTATCTGTTGATCACAACGAGCTAGTCTACTAGAGGCTCACTAGGGACATATTGTGGTCTATGTATTCACACGTGTATTACGATTTTCGGATAATACAGTTATAGCATGAATAAAAGACAATTATCATGAACAAGGAAATATAATAATAATACTTTTATTATTGCCTCTAGGGCATATTTCCAACACTTAGGGACACAATGGACAGGACTTACCCAATGACTATCAGCAACGGGATAGATTATACCTGCCTCAAGGAGATTTAATATTTCCTTTCTTACCACTTCTTTCATTTTAGGATTCAGCCGTCGTTGATGATCACGAACTGGTTTAGCATCTTCTTCCAAATTAATTTTATGTTGGCATAGAGTGGGACTAATGCCCTTAAGATCATCAAGAGTATACCCAATAGCAGCACGGTGCTTCTTCTGAGTTTTCAATAATCTCTCTTCCTCATGCTCTGAAAGGTTAGTGATAACCCACAAGTATAGGGGATCGCAATAGCTTTTGAGGGTAGAGTATTCAACCCAAATTTATTGCTTTGACACAAGGGGAGCCAAAGAATATTCTCAAGTATTAGCAGTTGAGTTGTCAATTCAACCACACCTGGAAACTTAGTATCTGCAGCAAGGTGTTTAGTAGCAAAGTAATATGATAGTGGTGGTAGCGGCAACAAAAGTAAAGACATCAAAAGTAATGTTTTTGGTATCTTGTAGTGATTGTAACAGTAGCAGCAGGAAAGTAAATAAGCGAGAACCAGTATATCGAAAACTCGTAGGCACCGGATTAGTGATGGATAATTATGCCGGATGTGGTTCATCATGTAACAGTCATAACATAGGGTGACACATAACTAGCTCCAATTCATCAATGTAATGTAGGCATGTATTCCGTATATAGTCATACGTGCTTATGGAAAAGAACTTGCATGACATCTTTTGTCCTACCCTCCCGTGGCAGTGGGGTCCTACTGGAAACTAAGGGATATTAAGGCCTCCTTTTAATAGAGAACCGGAACAAAGCATTAGCACATAGTGAATACATGAACTCCTCAAACTATGGTCATCACCAGGAGTGGTCCCAATTATTGTCACTTCGGGGTTGCCGGATCATAACACATAGTAGGTGACTATAGACTTGCAAGATAGGATCAAGAACTCACATATATTCATGAAAACATAATAGGTTCAGATCTGAAATCATGGCACTCGGGCCCTAGTGACAAGCATTAAGCATAGCAAAGTCATAGCAACATCAATCTCAGAACATAATGGATACTAGGGATCAAACCCCAACAAAACTAACTTGATACATGATAAATCTCATCCAACCCATCACCGTCCAGCAAGCCTACGATGCAATTACTCACGCACAGCAATGAGCATCATGAAATTGGTGATGAAGGATGGTTGATGATGACGATAGCGATGAATCCCCTTCCCCGGAGCCCCGAACGGACTCCAGATCAGCCCTCCCGAGAGGTTTTAGGGCTTGGCGGCGGCTCTGTATCATAAAACGCGATGATTTCTTCTTTCTGATTTTTTCTCTCCGAAAGCAAATATATAGAGTTGGAGTTGGCGTCGGAGGGTTTTCCAGGGGGCCCACGAGGTAGGGGGGCGCGCCCTAGGGGGGCGGCCCCCACCCTCATGAGAAGGGTGTGGGCCCCCTAGTCTTCATCTTTGGTGAGGATTTTTTATTGTTTTTTCTAAGATGTTCCGTGGAGTTTCAGGTCATTCCGAGAATATTTGTTTTCTGCACATAAAACAACACCATGGCAATTCTGCTGAAAACAGCGTCAGTCCGGGTTAGTTCCATTCAAATCATACAAGTTAGAGTCCAAAACAAGGGCAAAAGTGTTTGGAAAAGTAGATACGACGGAGACGTATCAACTCCCCCAAGCTTAAACCCTTGCTTGTCCTCAAGCAATTCAGTTGACAAACTGAAAGAAAGAAAGAAAAACTTTTACAAACTCTGTTTGCTCTTGTTGTTGTAACTATGTCAAGCCAGCATTCAAGTTTTCAGCATAGATCATAACTAACCACATTTGCAATAATTCTCAGGTCTCACAATTACTCATATCAATAGCATAATCAACTAGCAAGTCATAATAATAAATCTCGGATGACAACACTTTCTCAAAACAATCATAATATGATATAACAAGATGGTATCTCGCTAGCCCTTTCTGAGACCGCAAAACATAAATGCAGAGCACCTTTAAAGATCAAGGACTGACTAGACATTGTAATTCATGGTAAAAGAGATCCAATCATAGTCATACCCAATATAAATTAACAGTGATGAATGCAAATGACGGCTGTGCTCTCCAGCTAGTGCTTTTTAATAAGAGGGTGATGACTCAACATAAAAGTAAATGGATAGGCCCTTCGCAGAGGGAAGCAGGGATTTGTAGAGGTGCCAGAGCTCGGTTTTGAAATAGAGATAAATTGTATTTTGAGCGGTATACTTTCATTGTCAACGTAACAACTAAGAGATGGCGATATCTTCCATGCTAAACACATTATAGGCGGTTCCCAAACAGAATGGTAAAGTTTATACTCCCCCTCCACCAACAAGCATCAATCCATGGCTTGCTCGAAACAACGAGTGCCTCCAACATACATCAGGTCCCAGGGGGAGTTTTGTTTGCAATTAATTTTGATTTAGTTTGCATAAAGCATGGGACTGGGCATCCCGGTGACCAGCCATTTTCTCGTGAGTGAGGAGCGGAGTCCACTCCTCTTGAGAATAACCCGCCTAACACGGAAGATAAGGACAGCCTTTGTTGATACATGAGCTATTCGAGCATACAAAACAGAATGTTTATTTGAAGGTTTAGAGTTTGGCACATACAAATTTACTTGGAACGGCAGGTAGATACCGCATATAGGAAGGTATGGTGGACTCATCTGGAATAACTTTGGGGTTTAAGGGATTGGATGCACAAGCAGTATTCCCGCTTAGTACAAGTGAAGGCTAGCAAAAGACTGGGAAGCGACCAACTAGAGAGCGACAACAGCCATGTACATGCATTAAAATTAATAAACATTGGATGCAAGCATGAGTAGGATATAATCCACCATGAACATAAATATCGTGAAGGCTATGTTGATTTTGTTTCAACTACATGCGTGAACATGTGCCAAGTCAAGTCACTTAAATCATTCAAAAGAGGATACCACCCCATCATACCACATCATAATCATCTCAATAGCATGTTGGCACACAAGGTAAATCATTATAACTCATAGCTAATCAAGCATGGCACAAGCAACTATGATCTCTAATTGTCATTGCAAACATGTTTATTCATAATAAGCTGAATCAAGAACGAGGGACTCATCATATTTACAAAAACAAAAGAGGTCGAGTTCATACCAGCTTTTCTCATCTCAGTCAGTCCATCATATATCATCATAATTGCCTTTCACTTGCACGACCGAACGGTGTGAATAATAATAAGAGTGCACGTGCATTGGACTAAGCTGGAATCTGCGAGCATTCAATAAACAGGAGAAGACAAGGCAATATGGGCTCTGGTTAAATCAACAATAATGCATATAAGAGCCACTTCAACAATTTAATTATGGTCTTCTCCTACTGACCCCCAAAGAAAAGAAAAGAAATAAAACTATTTACACGGGAAAGCTCCCAACAAGCAAAAGAAGAACGGGAAATATTTTTGGGTTTTCTTTTTAATTATTACTACTACAGCAGAAAAATAAACTACTACTAATTTTTTTGGTTTTTCTTAAGGTTTAACAAACACACAAGAAGAAAGCAGGAAAAAGAAAATAAACTAGCATGGATATTACAGTGAAAAAGTATGAGCACCGACATCTAGCAATGAGTGTGTGTGAACATAAATGTAATGTCGGTGAGAAATACGTACTCCCCCAAGCTTAGGCTTTTGGCCTAAGTTGGTCTATGGCCACGGCTGGCCTGGCGGATATCCATAATAATAGTTGTTGGGGTCGTACTGTGATGAGGAAGAATAGTTGGGATCATACTGATGTGCAGCGGTTATCGCCTGCTGAGCTGCAGCGTGGAGTCGAGCTGCCTCCGCTCTCCTCTCGTACTCTTCTGCCTCCTCTCTGGTAATAACATATCTTCCTTTTGTCTGTGAATCAAAGAAGGCAGGAGCAGGGAGAGTAATACGGAAAACACGTCGTTTATCAAAAATTAAACGATATAAGAGAGGTGATTCAGGCCTCTCGACAAACTGGTGCGAAGCCATAGAGTTATAATCTAAATATGCAGGAGGCAACTCCATATCACCCTCACGAATGTCTATCTCAAGAAAATGAGCTAAGCGGGTTGCATAAATTCCTCCAAAGAAATCTCCATTATGTCTATTATGATGCAACCTACGAGCTACAATGGCTCCCATATGATAAGATTGGTCTCCTAACACAGCACTCCTAAGAATGCTAAGATCAGGGACACACATGTGACATGCTTCATCCTTAGCATTTATGCATCTACCGATGAAGAGAGCAAAATAATGTATAGCAGGAAAGTGAATGCTCCCTATGGTAGCCTGCGTTATATCTCTAGATTCCCCCACAGTTATACTAGCAAGAAAGTTTCTAAATTCAGATTTAGGGGGATCCCTAACACTACCCCATGATGGAAGTTTGCAAGCAGAAGTGAAATCCTCTAGGTCCATGGTATAAGATTTGTCATAAAGATCAAACATGACTGAAGGAGAATTACGCGAAGATGAATACTCAAACCTCCTCACAAATGAACTTGTGAGATCATGATACTGGGGGCATTTGTTAGCCTCAAAATCCTCAAGACCGGCATTGCGCAAATATGCTTTGAATTCTTCTTTAATTCCCGCACGGTCCATAAAATTTTCCGACGGCCATTCGCAAGGCCGTACTGGAGCGTCTCTTGGTGGATCCTCGTCAGCATCGCGCATAGCAATCCTGGGTCCTTGCTTCTTAGAGGAACCACCTTGGAACATCTTCCTAAGCATATTGTTTTTCTCTGAAAAATTCTGAAATTTTTAGTAACTTCAAACAAAAGTGAACCAACTTCAATAAAACTGATAGCAACTACTCCTACAAGTGCGTAGAGCCTATATCAAGCATTAGAACTACTTGGAACCATATAAATTTGACATGCAAGCTCAAGAACATGGTCACCTATGCAGAACAAATTTGCAAAGAATAAAGCACTAGAATAAAAACTAATTGGACCAATGGAGGAGTCACATACCAAGGAACAATCTCCCCAAGCAGTTTTGCGAGAGGTGCTTTGAGCAAGGAGATCGAAAATCACAGCAAAAGTGGCTGGAACTCGTGCTTGAGTTGGTTTTTCGGGTTTGTGTGAGATAGAGGAAGAAGATGGGTGCTGGGATAAGTGGAGGAGGGCCACCATGGGCCCACGAGGCAGGGGGCGCGCCCTATAGGGGGGGCGCCCACCACCCTCGTGGCCAGGTGGCAGCTCCTCCCGCGGTAATTTTTGCACAGTAAATCCTCAAATATTCCCGAAAAAATCATATTAAATTGGCATGTCATTCTGAGGACTTTTATTTTCGGGATATTTTTATATTGCACGGATAAGTCAGGAAACAGACAGAAAAATACTATTTTTACTTTATTTAATATAAATAACAGAAAGTATAGAAAGGGTACAGAAGTTTGTGCTTCTAGTTTCATCCATCTCATGCTCATCAAAAAGAATCCACTAACAAGGTTGATCAAGTCTTGTTAACAAACCCGTTCCGATAATCATGAAACCGGAGAAATTTTGAATAACACTAAGTTACCTCAACGGGGATATGCACATCCCCAATAATAAGAATATCATATTTCTTCTTGACAGTAGGAAGAGGAAATTCAAAACCTCCAAATATAATCGATGGAATTTTTCCAATAGAGTTGATACTATGAACTTGAGGTTGTTTCCTCGGAAAGTGTACCGTATGCTCATTACCATTAACATGAAAAGTGACATTGCCTTTGTTGCAATCAATAACAGCCCCTGCAGTATTAAGAAAAGGTCTTCCAAGAATAATAGACATACTATCATCCTCGGGAATATCAAGAATAACAAAGTCCGTTAAAATAGTAACGTTTGCAACCACAACAGGCACATCCTCACAAATACCGACAGGTATAGCAGTTGATTTATCAGCCATTTGCAAAGATATTTCAGTAGGTGTCAGCTTATTCAAGTCAAGTCTACGATATAAAGAGAGAGGCATAACACTAACACCGGCTCCAAGATCACATAAAGCAGTTTTAATATAATTTCTTTTAATGGAGCAAGGTATAGTAGGTACTCCGGGGTCTCCAAGTTTCTTTGGTATTCCACCCTTAAAAGTATAATTAGCAAGCATGGTGGAAATTTCAGCTTCCGGTATCTTTCTTTTATTAGTAATGATATCCTTCATATATTTAGCATAAGGATTTGTTTTGAGCACATCAGTTAATCGCATACGCAAAAAGATAGGCCTAATCATTTCAGCAAAGCGCTCAAAATCCTCATCATCCTTTTTCTTGGATGGTTTCGGAGGAAAAGGCATGGGTTTCTGAACCCAAGGTTCCCTTTCTTTACCATGTTTCCTAGCAACAAAGTCTCTTTTATCATAACGTTGATTCTTTGATTGTGGGTTATCAAGATCAACAGCAGGTTCAATTTCTACATCATTATCATTACTAGGTTGAGCATCATCATGAACATCATCATTAATATTTTTATTAGGTTCATGTTCATTACCAGATTGTGTTTCAGCATCAGACATAGAAATATCATTTGGATTATCAGGTGGTTCAGCAATAGGTTCACTAGAAGTTTGCACAGTTCTATCATTTTTCTTCTTCTTCTTTTTAGAAGAACTAGGAACATCAATATTATTTCTTTGAGAATCTTGCTCGATTCTCTTAGGGTGGCCTTCAGGATACAAAGGTTCCTGAGTCATTCTACCAGTTCTAGTAGCCACTCTAACAGCATAATCATTTTTCTTACTATTCATTTCATCAAGCACTTCTTTTTGAGCCTTAAGTACTTGTTCTACTTGAGTGGTAACCATAGAAGCATGTTTGCTAACAAGTTTAAGTTCACCTTTAATATTAGCCATATAATCACCCAAGCGTCTAATCATATAAGCATTTTCTTTTAATTGTCTACCAAAATAAGCATTGAAGTCGTCTTGCTTAAACATAAAGTTATCAAACTCATCCAAGCACTGACTAGCAATTTTAGTAGGAGGGACTTCAGCTTTATCATATCTATAGAGAGAATTTACCTTTACTACCTGTGTCGGGATATCGGGATCAGGAGGTTCTTCAATAAATAAAGAATTGAGATCATATGTTTCTTCAACAGGCGGTGAATTAAGACCATGTATTTCTTCAATAGGAGGTAAATTCTTAACGTCTTCAGCTTTAATACCTTTTTCTTTCATAGATTTCTTTGCCTCTTGCATATCTTCGGGACTGAGAAATAGAACACCTCTCTTCTTCGGAGTTGGTTTAGGAATAGGCTCAGTAATTGGAGCAGGAGCTGGCTCAGGAGGTGCCCAATTATTTTCATTTGTCAACATATTATTCAATAGAATTTCAGCTTCATCCGGTGTTCTTTCCCTGAAAAGAGAACCAGCACAACTATCCAGGTAATCTCTGGAAGCATCGGTTAGTCCATTATAAAAGATATCAAGTATTTCAGGTTTCTTAAGAGGATGATCAGGCAAAGCATTAAGTAACTTGAGAAGCCTCCCCCAAGCTTGTGGGAGACTCTCTTCTTTAATTTGCACAAAGTTGTATATTTCCCTCAAAGCAGCTTGTTTCTTATGAGCAGGGAAATATTTAGCAGAGAAGTAATAAATCATATCCTGGGGACTACGCACACAACCAGGATCAAGAGAATTAAACCATATCTTAGCATCACCCTTTAATGAGAACGGAAATATTTTGAGTATATAAAAGTAACGCGATCTCTCATCATTAGTGAACAGGGCAGCTATATCATTTAACTTAGTAAGATGTGCCACAACAGTTTCAGATTCATAGCCATAAAACGGATCAGATTCAACCAAAGTAATTATATCAGGATCAACAGAGAATTCATAATCCTTATCAGGAACACATATAGGTGAAGTAGCAAAAGCAGGGTCGGGTTTCATTTTATCTCTAAGTGATTCTTTGTTCCATTTAATTAATAACCTCTTAAGCTCATATCTATCTTTGCAAGCTAAAATAGCGGCAGAAGATTCCATATCAAAAAGATAACCCTCAGGAATAACAGGCATATTTTCATCATCACTATCATCATCGTATTCAGATTCAATAATTTCTTTTTCTCTAGCCCTAGCAATTTGTTCATCAAGAAATTCACTAAGGGGCACAGTAGTATCAGGCATAGAAGCAGTTTCATCATAAGTATCATGCATAGCAGAAGTGGCATCATCAATAACATGCGACATATCAGAACGAATAGCAGAAGCAGGTGTAGGTGTCGCAAACTTACTCATAACAGAAGGTGAATCAAGTGCAGAGCTAGATGGCAGTTCCTTACCTCCCCTCGTAGTTGAGGGATAGATCTTGGTTTTTGGATCTCTCAAGTTCTTCATAGTGTCCAGCAGATATAAATCCCAAGTGACTCAAAGAATAGAGCTATGCTCCCCGGCAACGGCGCCAGAAATTAGTCTTGATAACCCACAAGTATAGGGGATCGCAACAGCTTTCGAGGGTAGAGTATTCAACCCAAATTTATTGATTCGACACAAGGGGAGCCAAAGAATATTCTCAAGTATTAGCAGCTGAGTTGTCAATTCAACCACACCTGGAAACTTAGTATCTGCAGCAAAGTGTTTAGTAGCAAAGTAATATGATAGTGGTGGTAGCGGCAACAAAAGTAAAGACAGCAAAAGTAATGTTTTTGGTATTTTGTAGTGATTGTAACAGTAGCAGCGGGAAAGTAAATAAGCGAGAACCAGTATATGGAAAACTCGTAGGCACCGGATCAGTGATGGATAATTATGCCGGATGCGGTTCATCATGTAACAGTCATAACATAGGGTGACACAGAACTAGCTCCAATTCATCAATGTAATGTAGGCATGTATTCCGTATATAGTCATACGTGCTTATGGAAAAGAACTTGCATGACATCTTTTGTCCTACCCTCCCGTGGCAGCGGGGTCCTATTGGAAACTAAGGGATATTAAGGCCTCCTTTTAATAGAGAACCGGAACAAAGCATTAGCACATAGTGAATACATGAACTCCTCAAACTATGGTCATCACCGGGAGTGGTCCCGATTATTGTCACTTCGGGGTTGCCGGATCATAACACATAGTAGGTGACTATAGACTTGCAAGATAGGATCAAGAACTCACATATATTCATGAAAACATAATAGGTTCAGATCTGAAATCATGGCACTCGGGCCCTAGTGACAAGCATTAAGCATAGCAAAGTCATAACAACATCAATCTCAGAACATAATGGATACTAAGGATCAAACCCTAACAAAACTAACTCGATTACGTGATAAATCTCATCCAACCCATCACCGTCCAGCAAGCCTATGATGCAATTACTCACGCACGGCGGTGAGCATCATGAAATTGGTGATGGAGGATGGTTGATGATGACGACGGTGACGAATCCCCCTCTCCGAAGCCCCGAACGGACTCCAGATCAGCCCTCCCGAGAGGTTTTAGGGCTTGGCGGCGGCTCCGTATTGTAAAACGCGATGATTTCTTCTTTCTGATTTTTTTCTCTCCGAAAGCAAATATATAGAGTTGGAGTTGGCGACGGAGGGTTTCCAGGGGGCCCACGAGGTAGGGGCACGCCCTAGGGGGGCGCGCCCCCCACCCTCGTGAGAAGGGTGTGGGCCCCCTGGTCTTCATCTTTGGCGAGGATTTTTTATTGGTTTTTCTAAGATGTTCCGTGGAGTTTCAGGTCATTCCGAGAATATTTGTTTTCTGCACATAAAAGAACACCATGGTAATTCTACTAAAAACAGCGTCAGTCCGGGTTAGTTCCATTCAAATCACACAAGTTAGAGTCCAAAACAAGGGCAAAAGTGTTTGGAAAAGTAGATACGACAGAGACGTATCAGTTAGCACTAATAATAACTTGATATATCTTTTTCTCATCAAGATAAGCATATTTAAGAGTATCAGGCAACAGTTTAAGCTCAAACACGGGATCACCCTTGGGTGGAGGAGGATCCCGTAGGATTTCAACAGGCAAATTGTGTTTCAGAATAGGTTCCTATTTAACGAATACTTCATCTATTTCCCTTCTTTCATTAATAAACATATCATTTTTATGTTCTAGCAAATATTGTTCTAAAGGATCACTAGGAGGTACGGTAATAGAAGAAAGACCAATAATTTCATCCTTACTAGGTAATTCTTCTTCACGGTGTTGTCTACTAAATTTAGAGTAATTAAATTCATGAAACATATCATCTAAACCGATAGTAACAACATCCTTTTTGCAATCTATCTTAGCATTAACAGTGTTTAAGAAGGGTCTTCCAAATATAATGGGACAAAAGCTATCTTGTGGGGAACCAAGAACAAGAAAATCAGCAGGATATTTAGTTTTCCCACACAAGACTTCAACATCTCTAACAATTCCCATTGGTGAAATAGTATCTCTATTGGCAAGTTTAATTGTGACATCAATATCTTCTAACTCAACAGGTGCAATATCATGCATAATTTCTCTATATAGGTCAATAGGTATTGCACTAGCACTGGCACCCATATCACATAAGCCATGATAACAATGATCTCCTATTTTAACAGAAATAACAGGCATGCCTACCACAGGTCTAGGTTTATCTTTAGCATAAGGTTTAGCAATTCCAGCAGTTTCATCACAGAAATAAATAACATACCCATCAATATTATCAGCCAAAAGATCTTTAACAATAGCAATATTAGGTTCAATTTTAACTTTCTCAGGAGGTGTATATGTTCTAATATTTCTTTTACAAACCACAGTTGAAGCTTTAGTATGATCCTTTATCCTAACAGGGAAAGGTGGTTTCTCAACATAAGAAGTAGGAACAATAGGATCATTATAAGAGATAGTCTTTTCTTCAACTTTAATAGGTGCAAATACTTTTACTTCTATGGGAGGATGATATTTAAACACTTCTCCTTGGGGAGATCAACATAAGTAGCAAAAGATTCACAGAAAGAAGCTACTATCTCAGAGTCAAGTCCATATTTAGTGCTAAATTTACGGAAAACATCGGTATCCATAAAAGATTTGACACAATCAAACTTAGGTTTCATACCTGACTCCTTACCTTCGTCGAGGTCCCAATCTTCAGAGTTGCGTTTAATTCTTTCCAATAAATCCCATTTGAATTCAATAGTCTTCGTCATAAAAGAGCCAGCACAAGAAGTATCGAGCATGGTGCGATTGTTATCAGAAAGCCGAGCATATAAATTTTGAATAATCATCTCTCTTGAGAGCTCATGATTGGGGCATGAATATAACATTGATTTAAGACTCCCCCAAGCTTGAGCGATGCTTTCTCCTTCGCGAGGCCAAAAATTATATATATAATTGCGATCACGATGAACAAGATGCATAGGATAAAACTTCTGATGAAATTCCAATTTCAATCGTTTGTAGTTCCATAACCCCGTATCATCACATAGCTATACCATGTCAATGCATCTTCCTTCAAAGATAAAGGGAAGACCTTCTCCTTAATAACATCTCTGGGTACACCTGCAAGCTTAAATAATCCACAAACTTCATCCACATATATTAGGTGCTCATCAGGATGCGTTGTTCCATCTCCTGCAAAAGGATTAGCTAGCAGTTTTTCTATCATACCTGAAGGAATTTTAAAGCAAACATTTTAATTTTCAGTAGGTTCAGTAGGTTGAGGAGCAACTCTTTGCTCTACTGGTCGGGGTGAAGATACCCCGAACAAGCCCCTCAGAGGATTACTTTCCATAGTAACAAGTGACAGTAAATTTCAGCACACTATATGAATTTTCCTTACCAAATTCCACCTACCAAAGGCGCTTCACTCCCCGGCAACAGCGCCAGAAAAGAGTCTTGATGACCCACAAGTATAGGGGATCTATCGTAGTCCTTTCGATAAGTAAGAGTGTCGAACCCAACGAGGAGCAGAAGGAAATGATAAGCCGTTTCCAGCAAGGTATTCTCTACGAGTACTGAAATAAGTGGTAACAGATAGTTTTGTGATTGGATAATTTGTAACGAGTAACAAGTAACAAAAGTAAATAAAGTACAACAAGGTGGCCCAATCCTTTTTGTAGCAAAGGACAAGCCTGGACAAACTCTTATATAGAGAAAAGCGCTCCCGAGGACACATGGGAATATCGTCAAGCTCGTTTTCATCACATTCATATGATTCGTGTTCGGTACTTTGATAATTTGGTATGTGGGTGGACCGGTGCTTGGGTACTGTCCTTACTTGGACAAACATCCCACTTATGATTAACCTCTATTGTAAGCATCCGCAACTACAACAAAAGTATTAAGGTAAACCTAACCATAGCATGAAACATATGGATCCAAATCAGCCCCTTACGAAGCAACACATAAACTAGGGTTTAAGCTTCTGTCACTCTAGCAACCCATCATCTACTTATTACTTATCAATGCCTTCCTCTAGGCCCAAATAATGGTGAAGTGTTATGTAGTCGACGTTCACATAACATCACTAGAAGAGAGACACCATACATCTCATCAAAATATCGAACAAATACTAAATTCACATGACTGCTAATAGCAAGACTTCTCCCATGTCCTCAGGAACAAACGTAACTACTCACAAAGCATAATCATGTTCATAATCAGGGGGGGTATTAATATGCATATAGGATATGAACATATGGTCTTCCACCAAATAAACCAACTAGCATCAACTACAAGGAGTAATTAACACTACTAGCAACCTACTAGTACCAATCCCGGACTTGAAGACAAGAATTGGATACAAGAGATGAACTAGGGTTTTGAGAGGAGATGGTGCTGGTGAAGATGTTGATGGAGATTTCCCTCTCCCGATGAGAGGAGCGTTGGTCATGACGATGGCGATGATGTCCTCCTCCCGGAGGGAAGTTTTTCCCCGGCAAAATAGCTCTGCTGGAGCCCTAGATTGGATCCGACAAGGTTTCGCCTCATGGCAGCGGAGTTTTGTCCGAGGAGATGGCTTATGATTTTTTTCATCGAAAGACTCCATATAGCAGAAGATGGCCATCGAAGGGCCACCAAGGGGCCCACGAGGTAGGGGGGCGCGCCCAGGGGGGTAGGGCATGCCCCAAACATCTTCGGTGGAGTTTCAGGACTTTTGGAGCTGTGCAAAATAGGTCTTTAATATTTGCTCCTTTTCCAGCCCAGAATCCCACCTGCCGGCATTCTCCCTCTTTATGTAAACCTTGTAAAATAAGAGAGAATAGGCATAAGTATTGTGACACAATGTGTAATAACAACCCATAATGCAATAAATATCGATATAAAAGCATGATTCAAAATGGACGTATCAATGTACACCGGACATCCCAGCATGGAGGGTATGATCCCTGAGTGGAGGTCGAAGACCAATGATTTCCTGGAATTGGTATTTGCTGGAGAAACGCCAGTTCATGGAATTTGGTGCCCATGCACGGAGTGTGATAACCAGACTGAAAAAGATAAGATTACTATGAGTAAACACTTAGGCAAATATGGATTTATGCCAGGCTATTACCGGTGGATCTTTCACGGTGAGACAGAATAGTCCAGGCGGAGGTGGTGCAACAACGCACCGGCGAATATGATACTTGGATTGAAAACCTGTTAGATGACATCCGCCGTGCCGATCCGCGGGACGACCCGAACTCCGAGGAGCCGCCGGAAAGCCCTGAAGAGTATCATGCAACTTTTGTTTGCGGCACAAAAACCCCTTCACGCCCATACAGAGGTTACTCAGCTAGATGGCATTGCACGCCTAATGGCCCTGAAGGCAAACCATAGCATGAGCATAATTTGCTTCAATGAGTTATTGTCAGTTATTGCTAGCCTGTTGCCTAAAGAAAATATATTGCCAAAGAACATGTACGAGTCGAACAAAATCCTCGGTTCACTTAAGATGTCGTATGAGCAAATACATGCTTGTCCAAACAAATGCATGTTATTTAGAAATGAACGTAAAGATACGAATTATTGTGTCAACTGCAAATCCTCTAGGTATATTGAGGTAATAGATGATGATGGTAGCAAAAGGCAGCTCACAATTGCCGTCAATATCCTTCGATATCTTTCATTCACAGAAAGGATCTAGAGGCTTTATATGACTGAGGAAACTGCCCAATATATGAGATGGGTGATACGTCTCCGTTGTATCTACTTTTCCAAACACTTTTGCCCTTATTTTGGACTCTAACTTGCATGATTTGAATGGAACTAACACGGACTAACACTGTTTTCAGCAGAATTGCCATGGTGTTATTTATGTGCAGAAACAAAAGTTCTCGGAATGACCTGAAACTCCACGGAGCGCATTTTTGGAAATAATAAAAAATACTGGCAAAAGATCAAGACCAGGGGGCCCACACCCTAGCCACGAGGGTGGGGGCGCGCCTGCCCCCCTGGACGCGTCCCCTACCTCGTGGGCCCCCTAGAGCTCCTCCGACCTCAACTCCAACTCTATATATTCGTGTTCGGAGAGAAAAAATCAAGGAGAAGGATTCATCGCGTTTTACTATATGGAGCCGCCGCCAAGCCCTAAACTCTCTCGGGAGGGCTGATCTGGAGTCCGTTCAGGGCTCCGGAGAGGGGAATTCGTCGCCATCGTCATCATCAACCATCCTCCATCACCAATTTCATGATGCTCACCGCCGTGCGTGAGTAATTCCGTCGTAGGCTTGCTGGATGGTGATGGGTTGGATGAGATTTATCATGTAATCGAGTTAGTTTTGTTAGGGTTTGATACCTAGTATCCACTATGTTTTGAGATTGATGTTGCTATGACTTTGCTATGCTTAATGCTTGTCACTAGGGCCCGAGTGCCATGATTTCAGATCTGAACCTGTTATGTTTTCATGAATATATGAGAGTTCTTTATCCTATCTTGCAAGTCTATAGTCACCTACTATGTGTTATGATCCGGCAACCCCGAATTGACAATAATCGGGACCACTTTCGGTGATGACCATAGTTTGAGGAGTTCATGTATTCACTATGTGTTAATGCTTTGGTCCGGTACTCTATTAAAAGGAGGCCTTAATATCCCTTAGTTTCCACTAGGACCTCGCTGCCACGGGAGGGTAGGACAAAAGATGTCATGCAAGTTCTTTTCCATAAGCACGTATGACTATATTCGGAATACATGCCTACATTACATTAATGAATTGGAGCTAGTTCAGTGTCACCCTAGGTTATGACTGTTACATGATGAACCGCATCCGGCATAATTATCTATCACCGATCCATTGCCTACGATCTTTCCATATATTGTTCTTCGCTTATTTACTTTTCCGTTGCTATTATTACAATCACTACAAAATACCAAAAATATTACTTTTGCTATTGTTACCTTTTGTTACCATTACCACTACTATCATATTACTTTGCTACTAAATACCTTGCTGCATATATTAAGTTTCCAGGTGTGGTTGAATTGACAACTCGGCTGCTAATACTTGAGAATATTCTTTGGCTCCCCTTGTGTCGAATCAATAAATTTTGGTTGAATACTCTACCCTCAAAAACTGTTGCGATCCCCTATACTTGTGGGTTATCAATGGGCCACTAACGGTGTCCTGGACTAGGGGGTACTCATCACATCGTCTCCCGATCAGTTGGGTTGGGCCGAGGACCCCATGGTGGCATACTCATGGGCCAGTTCGGACAGCTGCCGCATACAAGGAAGATTCCACAAGACTTGGCGATCAAGACAAGGACTCCACCCCACCGGTGTATTCGGCTAGGACTCTTGTTATCCTAGGCCTCTGGTGCATTATATAAACCGAGGCCAGGCTAGTCGATAGAGATATACAACAATCATACCATATGCTAGCTTCTAGGGTTTAGCCTCTCCGATCTCGTGGTAGATCTACTCTTGTACTACCCATATCATCAATATTAATCAAGCAGGACGTAGGGTTTTACCTCCATCAAGAGGGTCCGAATCTGGGTAAAACTTCGTGTTCCTTGCCCCCTGTTACCATCCGGCCTAGGCGCATAGTTTGAGACCCCCTACCTGAGATCCGCCGGTTTTGACACCGACATTGGTGCTTTCATTGAGAGTTCCGATGTGTGATCGACAAAAGGATCGATGACTCATCTGCAGGCCAACTGCGATGCCGGCATCTTCGTCGCCGGCTCGACTAGTCACCTTGGCTCGACCGAGGACCATGCTCCATCTCCGATCGTCATGTTCAAACGAGGGCCTTCATCAATATCAACTCCGATCTCTATCAAGATCATGGAGGAATCATCCATGGAGCTCGGGGGCTCAACGTCAACATTGCCCTCGGACGACCGTGCTATTTTTCCGAACAGCAAACTTGTATCCACTGCCACCACCTCCTAGAGCATTGCTTTGACGATCCCTTTGGTGGAATTGTGCGGAATTGAGTCTACAACAACCCTGGAAAATTTCGTCGAGTTTCGATGGAGGAATCTCCGACAATCTACGATATACCGGAGCCCTGTCAAATCTGGACAGGAATCTTGACGAGTGTAGGGCGTGGTCTCCAGAGCCCAGCTTGGAGGTCCTTTGGAAGATCCGCCCGTTCATCTACTGAGGAAATCCCATATTTACCACCCCTCCAAATTTCAGCTCGATCCAACGGTTAAAACTCCGGGAAACTTCCGATGAGTGTACCAATTTTCGGATCTATTTTCTGCGCAAATACGGATCCGACCCGAATTCATGTTTCTTTATGAACGTGATATTGGACAACCTTTTTTAAGGAATTTTCTTCTATGGTATTGTGCGTTGTTTTTAAACACGTACCCATAAAATTTTAAGCCTCCTTCGAGGTAATCTTCACCATCACGCTGGTGTCAAACCAGTCCGGCGGTATTGCTCCACGGCTGCCGACCTGCGCTACACACGTCGCCGCTTTATAGAGCCGAGCTCAATTCCTTCGATCATCATCTCGGCAAGCCGAACAAAAGTTCGGCATCGCTAAGGATAAATCATCACCAACATCGCCGCCCCACGGATTACACGGAGCGGGCATACCGGCATCGCCGCACGGTCACTTCATCAAGCCGGCATCGACCACGTCACGACCTGCATCGGCAGGGCCGCACTATTGCTTCTTCAAGCTGGTGTCCATCACGCCGACCTACTTCGACTCATCGGCTGACATCGAGGCTTCGACATCTCGGCTGGACCGGGGGCTTCGCCATCTCTTCATCAACCTACTCCGGAGACTTCGGCGTCACTAGCCGACCAGCTCCGTCATGTTAGCTGGACCGAGGGCTTTGCCTCGGCGAGCCAACCTTTGCCAGCATCGCCATACCGTCGCTTTATCGCCATTCAGGCAATGGGTGTGCGGATCGAGTCCCAATTTTGGGAATCACCTTTCTTCGGATTGCTACAACAAATAAACCAGGTGCTATTAATCCTAGTATTTTTTGCTTGTTTGGGTTTATTATTCCCAAGGAATTATTACTCTGGTTTGTCCATCATCTGTACACAGGTCTATCAAATGATGACCGCATTAACGACGGTCGCGTGGTGGTTCGGTCAGTTTCCGTACATAGTCCGGCGAATGCCGCATCCGGAACTCGGACCAACCTGTGAATTCAGGCTTTGCCACGCCTTTACCGCATCACGCCGATGCCCTGCACTGACATTGACTTTGGCGCCAGGCCATATTTCTTTTATTACTCACTTTGCATAAATTATTTATTATGCATTGATTTTTTTAATAATTATTATTACTATTATCTCCGGTTTGCACTACTTTTTGGGCACGGGAAAATGATCCGGGAACTTCGGCATCACTCTGCCGGTCTGCATTGACCGTGCTATGTCACCACTTCGGCGTGTCAAGCTCTCCGCTCCGCCACCTCGGGACCGGCTTGGGGGATGGAACCTTGTCCCGCATCAAGCTCGGACCGCGTCATCAATGTCGAACACATTAACCAGCTAAGTCGCTTTCATGCTCAAAGTTTTAATTTTTAACTTGTGTTCGGTTCGACCAAGCATTATACTTTTTTGGGAAAAAGTGGCTTGTAAAAAATTTCCTTGTCCAAACTTTGTTTGTGACACACATATTCAAATACCCCGTTTATTTGGGGGCTTCCTTTATGAAGCTTTTCCTCTTGCATATGATTATACTTGTACGGCTTCGTTCCTTGTTCGTGTATTACGCCACAATATGCACCATATTGACTTAAGCGATTTGCAAGCTGGGTTGCCTGGCTCCTGTGCTTACCCCTACGTTCCCGATTGTTCGGCTAGGGAGTAAAGGGAGCACCTCTGCGATTGTCACGACCGGGTCCTCCGAGCTCTGACCTCAGACTGGGTGAAGCCGAAAGCTAGCGCTCTTATTGTTTTCAATCATGGTCGGCACACAACGGAACTCATGAGTACAAAAAATCTATTGCACAAGTCTCATAGTAATAATGAGCACCGAAGAAAGGTATCGGTGGGGGTACTATTTTCTTCGAAGATGCTTCTTACACTTCGTCTGTAATATAGCATAAGTTCCCTGAGCGCGCTTTGTCTGTTACAGCCTTATGGCCCGGTTGCCTGGTTATCGGAAACACTGTCGATATTCTCGACAGGTGGAGTACATAACACTTTTCGGTCCTTGACCGAAGAGGGAGAAGCCGACGGTCGGTTAAGACGCGTTTAAAGTTCGGTTGAACAAAGATATGATATAAGTACTTCGGTACATACAATCATTATACATAAAATCTTTTACCCAAGTCACTTGGGGGCTCTTAAAATTTATATGAGCTATTTTATAGTAAATGTGTTTTCTTCTTGGTCGTTGCAAAGTCTTTTTCTATCGCTCCTTTTTCGACGTGAGTGTGTGGTCAATAGCCAGATAACCCATTTTCTCTCTAGTGATCGCTCGAGTTTAGTTCGCTAAACTGGTCTAATGAGAAGCACTCCGCCTTCGGGATAGGAGGCTGCAGCCGTAGGCTGACCCGCTTGAAGTCTTGAGATCGGATGTGTAATATTGATGCACGACAGAAGCACAATTTTTTCCCCAATTTTCGGATTGGCACCGAACACTTGATCTTGTTCGGACGTCAAGTTTTTACTGACGTTTTTTTTTGTTTTCCAAGCTTATGGCACTTTTAAACTATTTGTGTGTTTTCAGCACAAGTCTCGCAGTGCAATGCCGGACACCTTTATAGATTCGGCAAAAACATTCTCGGATCTCACTATATATGCATTGGTTTCGAATTGTGTCTTCGGTCAATAGTTGGGTTGCCCGGCTCCTGCGCTTGCCTCCTATGTTCCGCTTTGTTCGGCTAGGTGTGCAAAGGGAGAACCACTGCGATTGTGCTTCCAGCTCACATGGTTAAGCACCTCAGTGGAGAAAGCCGAAAACTGACTGTCACAATAAGCGTAAACTGGTCAGCAATCCGATGACAGTGTTAAATGACGGGCCATTCATAACAATGGCCGAAGTGTTTACGGCTTGACCTCGACTGTCGCCGAACACTACCGGGGGCTATTAACTGGCCTCCCAAACTAAATCCTCGATATTATGCTCTTACATTAGAGCTGAGGCTGCATGATCATGCTTAGCATGACAACCCAAAGAAAGGAACCGATAGCGGGACTATTTTCTTTGGAAGACATTTCTTATGTTAAACAGTAATATAACATATCTCTCTGCGTACCTTTGTTCATAAAACCGTATGGCCAGATTGCCTTGTTTGTCGTAAATCTTTGCCCTCATAAAGGCTTTATAAAGTAGGACAAACACTCCTCGGCTACTAGCCGAGGAGGTGGAAGCCGATGGTCGGTCAACAAAGTTTTGTACAATGCGGATCCAAGCATTAATGACGTAAAGTACTTGGATACATAGAGTCATTACACATAATTTGTGATTTTACTATGGATATCGATCCTTAATTCGGCCACCCGTGCCCGCATTAAGGCTCGGGGGCTACTGGGCTTCGGCCTTATTATTTACAAATATTAAAGGGGCACATCGATCCCCTGATCTGGTGTTGCCACCCGACCAGTGTCTCGGGGGCTACTGCATTGCCTGTTCAATGCAGAAAATTTTAAGTGCAATACAGTTGCCGAGGAGATTTTGATCCTCAGGTTGGTCGGCCGCACCCAACCTGAGTCTCGAGGACTAAGCACGCCGCTTTTTGTGTCCCGAAGTATTCTGCCGAGCTAGGACTTGATCCTCAGGCCGATTTTGCAAATCAACCTGAGTCTCAGCGGCTACTGGGATCAGCGGTCTTACGACATCCTTCAGGTGCATCTCGGGTTTTAGACCGATACACACCTTGAGGGCTACTGGCCATATATCTCGGCAGAGAATAAATTGCAATAATAAAAAATATTGAAAAAAATCGGCCCACAGTCGGGGTGGTGCACCACCTCGGAAGCAGTCCGGCATAAAGCTCGGGCGCTAGTGGCTGGCTCCATAGAGGGCATTTCCGGCATTAAGCTCGGCTAAACTCCTTCAACTTTTTTGAACCAAGGTGATATGACACCTCGGATATAGTCTGGCGTTGGAGCTGGGACACTATCCGGCGTTGGAGCTCGGATATAGTCCGGCATTGGAGCTCGGATACAGTCCGGCGTTGGAGCTTGGACATAGTCCGGCGTTGGAGCTCGGATACATTCCGGCGTTGGAGCTCGGAAGCGGTCCGACATTGGTGCTCGTCCGCAAAAGATACCTAGAATGTAGTCCGGTGTTAGAGCTCGGACGCAAGAGGACACTGCCTCCCGGGAACAACTTCAAGCCCGAGGTGTGGCATAAAAATAACAAGGCATTGATAAAGGCCGGAAACTTAAAGGGGCTCCTCGGATACCCGACGTGTAAACTCGCTGAATGCATTTCGGCGATCCTCAACATCGAAGATGACAAGATTTGTTGAACCAGTTTTCAAGACCGTCAACCGAAGATGAAGAACAGTTCGGAAGAATCGAGGAGCGTCCCTAACTTGAAGACCGGTTCAGGGGGCTACTGACGGTGTCCTGGACTAGGGGGTACTCATCACATCATCTCCCGATCAGTTGGGTTGGGCCAAGGACCCCATGGCCGCATACTCATGGGCCAGTTCGGACAGCTGCCGCATACAAGGAAGATTCCACAAGACTTGGTGATCAAGACAAGGACTCCACCCCACCGGCGTATTCGGCTAGGACTCTTGTTATCCTAGGCCTCTGGTGCATTCTATAAACCGAGGCCAGGCTAGTCGATAGAGATATACAACAATCATACCATAGGCTAGCTTCTAGGGTTTAGCCTCACCGATCTCGTGGTAGATCTACTCTTGTACTACCCATATCATCAATATTAATCAAGCAGGACGTAGGGTTTTACCTCCATCAAGAGGGCCCGAACCTGGGTAAAACTTCATGTCCCTTGCCTCCTGTTACCATCCGGCCTAGACGCATAGTTCGGGACCCCTACCCGAGATCCGCCGGTTTTGACACCGACAACCGCCGAAGGGAAGATGTACAATACAAAAAAAGATGCAACATCCACGGGATGCTGAAGCATGGAAGAAATTTGTTGAAATTCATAAGAAAATAGATGACTGGAAGAGTGTAGCTGTTGGGATAACAACTGACGGGGAAAATCCATATGGTTTGATGGCTGCCATATACAATTGTTGGCCAGTATATGTTATCCCCCTGAATCTGCCCCTGGCGTTTGCATGCAACGACATCACATGTTTCTGACATTAATAATTCCAGGTTCTAACTATCCCGGGAAGCATATGAGTGTGTATATGGAGCCATTGGTGGACGACTTACTTGTTGCTTGGAACAACGGGGTCCGGACATACGATGCCGTTTCAAAGAAGCACTTCAATATGCATATCTGGTACCACACATCGCTACATGACCTACCGGCACGTGCGATATTTTGTGGTTGGTGTGTAAAGGGGAAGTGGCCTTGCCCAGTGTGTCGACAGCGCGTGACTTTCATTTGGCTGGCTAAGGGTCACAAGTATGTATGCTTTGACCAACATCGGCAGTTCCTTCGTCTTGATCACCCATAAAGACAAGACGCTATGCACTTCCAAAAAGGTGTTATTGTTGATGACCCGCCACCACCTATTATGACCGGTGCCCAGCTTAAGGATGAGTTAGATGCTCTCGAAGAAAAGCTCAATGGGAAAGGTTTTGTGGGATATGGAGAGACACACCAGTGGACTCACATTCCAAGCTTATGGAGGCTCCCTTACTTTAAAGATCTTCTACTTCCACACAACATTGATGTAATGCACACTGAAAAGAATATTGCGGAGGCCTTACTCGGCACGCTCCTCGACACCAAGAAGTCAAAGGATAACATTGAGGCTAGGATCGATCAAGCCAAACTATGCAACAGGCCAAAATTAAATTTGGTGCCTCGTGCAAAAGGTAATTCTTGGAAGAAGCCACCAGCCCCTTTCACCCCTTCAATGCCCCAAAGGAAGGAAATTCTCCAATGGATTGTGAACAACTTGTACTTCCCTGATGGATATGCAGCTAATATCATGAGGGGAGTGAATATGGCTACAAAGCGAATAGGAGGCCTCAAGAGTCATGACTACCATGTATGGCTTGAGCGGATAATGCATGTGATGATTCGAGGGTATGTCAGAGAGGATATTTGGTGAGTGCTGGCGGAGTTGAGCTACTTCATTCGTCAGCTTTGTGCCAAAGAACTAGATTATAAAGTGGTTGCAAAGTTGGAGGAACAAGCACCTGAGTTGCTATGCAAGTTAGAGATGATATTTCCGCCAGGTTTATTTAATCTGATGCAACATATGATCTTACATCTCGCGTATGAGGCTAGAATGGGAGGACCTGTGCAATTCCAATGGAAGTATGCACCTGAATGGGAGTTCAATCATCTTCGTGGGAAATGTAAGAATAAAGCCCGCATTGAAGCCTCCATAGCCGAGGCATACCTGAACGAGGAGGTGGCCACGACCACGACAAAGTACTATCATGACAGTATTCAGACTAGGTTAAATCCAGCTCCTCGTTACAATGAAGAACCCACTAGTAATGTTTCCGACCTTAGCCTCTTCGAAGGCCAAGGTGGCAAAGCAAGTGGACTGAAGCCCAAGAACTTTTCACCTACTGAGTGGTCGACTATTATGATCTATGTCTTGACCAACATGGAAGAAGTGCAACCGTACATAAAGTAAGTGTAGAACACCTTTATTGGCAACTACTCACTAGTCTTGAGTTCTAACTCGAATTCTTCCCATTGCTAGGGAATTCCAGAATGAATTCTAGAAGCTACCACGGCCTCCTAGCGACGAAGAATCAACAGACCTTCTTGAAGATACCAATGCTGATGGCGGTTTCATTTCTTGGTTCTCAAGAAAAGTAACTTTTCTAACTTTATGTTACTTCAAGTTGATCTTACTTGTCGGTAATGCTTCCACTAATGAACCAGACAATCTCCTATTAATCTTGTAGGCATATTAAGAGGTTTATATGGATGCCAAAGTAAGAGAAGTAGCCAAAGGTTTTGAATACGAGGCCAAGTCATTTAAGGCTTACGACATGAATGGGTATCGCTTCCACACTGATAAACACACGCGTGAGAGGCCCAATCGAAGGTCAATAAATAGTGTGGTCTATTGTCTAGGGACAGATGGACGTCACTACTATGGAACCATCAAAGAAATTTATGAGCTGCAGTATTGTGGTTTATAAGGAGTGAAGCCCATCGTATTCAGATGTAGCTGGCTCAATCCTGAGACAGTGAGACGAACCCCTAGTATTGGCTTTGTCGAAGTTGGACGAGCATCGAAATATGTAGGAAATGATGTCTATGTTATGGCTCAACAGGCTACACAAGTGTATTTTCTCCCATACGCGTGCACATCTACGGAATATATTGATCTCTTGAAGTGGGATGTCGTGTACAAGGTACCCCGCGTATCAAGGTACCTACCCCAAACAAGGACGATTACCATATAAACCCTAACACATATGAGGGAGAGTTCTTTCAAGAAGCAGTCACTGACGAAGACAAAGATGATGCAGAGGAAGATGATGGCGTGCATCATGAACATGATGCTATGGAACATGAGGCCATGGATGACATGGAAGTAGATAATGTAGAGGACGAATACGAGGATGTTTTTGACCCTCGAGATTTGGCATTACTTATGCGATAGTACATGGGGCTAGATGAGGATGAGGGCCCCCCTGAAGACTTCGAGGATGAATGTATGAACGGGCGTGATAGCGATGATGAAAGCCCTGATCCAAATGTTGCACCTAATATTGACCCTTATTTCTAACAACTCCATGTAATCATGTGAGAACTCTATGTATGTGAGTCACAACTCTATGTATTTGTGGGTGTAACAACTCTATGTATTCGTGTGTGCAACAACTCTATGTATTCGTGTGTCCAACAACTCTATGTATTCGTGTGTGCAACAACTCTATGTATTTCTGTGTGTAACAACTATATGTATTATTGTGACAATTCCATTTATGCTTCATATGTGATATATTTATTGTATTTACATCAAGTTGTATCATTTGTACTAATTGGTTTGTTTTTCTTCGTATCAGGTGATTGAAACATGACAGGTAGCAACAAGATTCCAAAGGAAAATTTGAAAAAGTGAATGATCTGTACAATGATCAAATTGCTCGACCGATGAAAGCGGTGGCCGCTCCTTTATCGGTTGCCACAACCGCCAAGAAGGCCAAAGGATTGGCGGGTCTAGACACCCATCCGATAAAACATGCGAAACAAGGTCGAGTACCACGCGGGGGAGGCGTAGGAGGCGGACGAGGTGGATGCGGTCGAGGAGGGGGAGTAGGTGAGGCAGGAGGAGGAGGCGGACGAGGAGGCGGGCGAGGAGGGGGAGTAGGTGAGGCAGGAGGAGGAGGCGAACGAGGAGGCGGACGAGGAGGGGGAGTAGGTGAGGCAGGAGGAGGAGGCGGGTGAGGAGGCGGACGAGGAGGGGGAGTAGGTGAGGCAGGAGGAGGTGGGCGAGGAGGGGGGCGAGGAGGGGGAGTAGGGGGAGTAGGGGGACGAGGAGGGGGAGTAGGTGAGGCGGGAGAAGGCGGATGAGGAGTACGTAAAGCAGCCCGGCGTAGAGCACCTCTTTCTTCTCCTCGACCCTCTGATGCAGTGCTTCACCATGCTCAGGAGGAGGAAACAGAGGATGAGGATGAGCCGTGTGAGGAGGAGGACGAGGAGGATTTTGCGGAGGTGGTGGTGGAGGTTGAGGAGGAGGAGGTGGTGGAGGACGCCGCCGCCGAGGGGAGGCTGGTTGTTCATCAGGTTTCTGAGTGTGGGGATGGACCCTCACGGGTGACAGAGCACCACGAGGTGAGCGGTTCGCAACCGAGCGGTTCGACTATCATCACTACTTCCAGAGGGAAAGTGTGGTTGCGTGGTCCTTCAAAGCTTCCAAGACGTCCATATGTGCATAGAGACATTTTGATTAAACCAATGGGAGAGAAGTAAGTGGTTATCTCGACTCATCCCATATAAATTGTACCTTTTGTCATTTCCTCACATATAATATGACTTCACTCTTCGTAATGCAGAAACTTAGTAAAAGGTGGTGAGAGGCGTCTGCCACGAGCGCCGAATGGCATCATCGGGGGTCTTTGTAGGTTAAATTATCCTGGACTGGTCACTTTGCCGAATGGTATCATTGAGCCAGCTTGGTCATGAGATCACTACAAATTTGCACCGGATTTCCTAGATATGCGTCAGAGGGTTTATGATAACAGAGCCATGCGAGTGGTCAACGATTTCTGGGTAAGTGATGCGGGCATGACACCATTGATCGATAATCCTACTGAACCTGAGCCATTTAATGAGTCAAGTCATGAAAAAGTGGCGAAAATAATGTAAAGCATGTGACTAAATTATGTCGAGGAAATGATGATCGTGTGCGTCAGTTTTGTGGACAAAAAATTGCTCCTGTATTTGAGAAGGAATTGGTACATGTTGATTCTCGTCATACTTGCATGTACCAAGAAGAATATACAACAAAAGATTCAGATCGGATGCTAATGAGGTACCGAGGCCAGTAGATGTAATTCCTACATTTCATACTCCTCCAGAGAAGATCAGGATCGACCGCTTCCTTTTTAAACTGCGTGCAAGACAATATATTTGATGGGATCTGTTAAGGATAAGTTTCCATGTTTCATTTAATCAAGTATATTTGTCTGTAGAGGCAGGTCACGTGAATTCCATAGACTTGTAGTTTTCCTTGTACGTGGCAGCCGTGAGGGTCAAGTTGTACTGCTAGTTACGTACACGTTTTGAGTCAAGGTTAGTTGGAAGGTAATCAATGTGGCCAGATAATTAATTAGTTAAATTCTTAGTTAGTTGGTTATAGAAGAGTCCGTTTCACAAGTTTGCATCTCCTATAAAAAGGGCTCGGCCATGACTGATGGATGGATCAGTTTTGAGTTTTATTTTTGAGTATGAGATATACAGGAAAACGTCCGAGTTACGGGCGGCCATATCTTGTGTATTATTTGTGATTTTCCCATCGTGGAAATTTACTAGCGATGGAGGGTTGATTATCACATCGACGCCTACGTGTTGATCCCAGGGGGTCATTATTTTCGTTTGTGTATTTTCGTACACAGGTGAAAATTATCTTGAAGGTTGCGAGGAGGAACAAGGGGACAAACTATTGATCAAGCATCGCCGTGAAAGATCAGGCCATCCACACGCGCGAATTAGCATCTCGCTAGTCTGCGCCTCATCAAGTGGTATCAGAGCGAATGTTAGTCACGGCGACTCAGATTGTAATATCGCCTGTGGAGTCAAGCATCAACATATTGAGCAGGAACATATTGATGGAGGAGGAAGGCATTGGCGAGGTCACTCTTTTTCACACTCGTTGCGTCGTGAACGAATGACGTGTCAATCTGACAATCGATGAGAGTACCGCAGTCAATATGGTGAGCATCGAGGTGGTGGAAAAATTGGGGCTGAAAATGGCACCTCTTGAAAGACCGTACACGCCGAAGTGGTTCAAAGGTGAAATCAAAATTACGCATCAGATTTTGCTAATTTTTGATCTGGGAAAATATTGTTGTGCGGAATTTTTTTCATGTTTGTCCTGTGTCCATGGTGTCGTGCTATCTGCTACTTGGGGACCCATGGTGCAAGCGTGTTGGGGCTGTTCGGGATGTCAAGAAAAATAGTTATTCTTTATCACGGAAGGGCAAACAAATTTGTTTTATTCCCATGCCAATGGATGTGTTCGCTGCTGATTGGAAAGATCGTTTACGAAAAAGAAGAGAAGCGGTAGAAGAAATAAAAGAAGAAGTTGATGCAGCGATGAAGGGTCTAAATCTCTTAGTGAAGAAGGTGCAGGAGGACGGTGATCCTAAAGGGCAGCGATGGAGTGTTTTTAAAACACAATGTAAGATCAACAATCGTGCTTGCAAGTTGATAATTGATGGTGGTAGCTTTACAAATGTCATTAGCAAAGATCTTGTGCAGGCATTGGGTTTGTTCATGTGGCAACACCCACAACCGCACCACGTAGAGTGGCTATACAACTCCGGAAAATTAAAGATCACACATAAGGTACGTGTGAAGTTTGCAGCTGGAGATTATATTGATAAGGTGGACTGTGATGTTGTGCCGATGGATACGTGTCAGCTGTTGTTGGGAAGACCATGACAGTTTGATCATGATGCAGTCCATGCTGGAAGATCCAACACATACACGTTCAAGCATGATGGAAGAAAGAACATGTTAAAACCAATGGCAGACAGTGCAATCACCATAGAGATGCAAGTTTCGGAGAGGAACGTTGTACAAAAAATAGACTTGAAACTGAGGACGGTTTCTCTTCAAGGAAGGGAGGATGATGCGGGCATGACACCATTGATCGATAATCCTACTGAACCTGAGCCATTTAATGAGTCAAGTCATGAAAATGTTGCGAAAAATAATGTAAAGCATGCGACCAAATTATATCGAGGAAACGATGGTCTTGTGCATCAGTTTTGTAGACCAAAAATTGCTCCTGTTTTTGAGAAGGAATTAGTACATGTTGATTCTCGTCATACCGTGCATGTACCAAGAAGAATATACAACAAAAGATTCAGATCGGATGCTAATGAGGTACCGAGGCCAGAAGATGTAATTCCTACATTTCGTACACCTGCAGAGAAGATCAGGATCGGAAGCTTCCTTTTTAAACTCCATGCAAGCCAATATATTTGATGGGATCTGTTAAAGATAAGTTTTCATGTTTTATTTAATCAAGTATATTTATCTGTAGAGGCAGGTCACGTGAATTCCATAGACTTGTAGTTTTCCTTGTATATGGCAGCCGTGAGGGTCAAGTTGTACTACTAGTTACGTACACGTTTTGAGTCAAGGTTAGTTGGAAGGTAATCAATGTGGCCGGATAATTAATTAGTTAAATCCTTAGTTAGTTGATTATAGAAGAGTCTGTTTCACAAGTTTGCATCGCCTATAAAAAGGGCTCGGCCACGGCCGATGGATGGATTAGTTTTGAGTTTTATTTTCGAGTATGAGATATACAGAAAAACGTCTGAGTTACGGGTGGCCATATGTTGTGTATTATTTGTGATTTTCTTATCATGGAAATTTACTAGCGACGGAGGGTTGATCATCACATCGACGCCTAGATGTTGATCCGAGGGGGTTATTATTTTCGTACACAGGTGAAAATTATCTTGAAGGTTGCGAGGAGGAACAAGGGGAAAAACTGTTGATCAAGCATCGCAGTGAAAGATCGGGCCATCTACACGCGTGAATTAGCATCTCGCTAGTCCGCGCCTCATCAACAAGTCCTTTCAAACACCTAAATGTCAATACCGAAACGTTTAAATTTGCCATAGTGATGATTTAACCCTTCTCCCATGTATGCATGTTTGTAGGATTTCTATACATGCATTGATGGTCAGAAGGATCGTGCAAATGTGGTGATTGAGAATATTACCAAGAAACTAGTCCACGACATGCACTATGAGGAGCGTGTCCAGTTAGTGGTCAAGTATCACGCGGACTATCTCAACCATAGGATTTCCAAACAGGAGGCTCGAGGGATGCATCTTTCACGGGACAATTACTTCAAGGCAAGTGATGATGGATGCTTGCTATTCCCTACCTTACCGCAAAATTAGAATCCTTACTAAAATGTATTTGTTTAATTATCAAGTGATTCCTTGGTGGTGCGCTGACAAACACCCGTGCTGGGAGAAGATCGTCGAACGGTGGACAGATCCAGGGTGGCAGGATGAACACAAAGCAATATCTAAACGGCGTAAGTTGATGCGGGGTCGAGGACACCGTCAAGGCAACCTCACCATCCCAGGTGTCGTCTCAAAACATGTAGGCAGCCACATCCTTTTCTTTTCATCATGTTCTCTTTCATTTGTGAGCATTCCCTTGATTGTTTGGATCGCTTCTTTTGCAAAAAGAAGACACTGGCAAGGATATCACTTACTTCGAGGCATGGACCATCAAATGTACCAAAGACGACAAGGACAAGGACCCTGTCCACCCTGAGAGGGACTGGATCAGCTCTAAAGTCGGTCAGATGGAGAGAAATACACCAAAAAATTGAAGGAGACGTATGGGCCTGACGTTGATCCTCATGTGCTACCGTTTGACCCTCTTGTGGCCATTGTCGTGGCAGGCGGTAGACCGAATGGCCGGATGGTGGTTCACCTCGATTTTGTCATAACCTCCTCCCTTTCGAGAGTCAACACGCTCCATGCTATGAGTATTGGCTCTACTCTTACCGTAGAGCGTCACGTACCACATTCCGTGAGCATTATTGAGGATATTCAGGTGAGTTCTTCTTCATTGATCCTTCATGGTCCTGCATATTTGCATTTCAACATGAATGACATTTGCATTGCCATATTGTAGACTCGACTGATTGACACCAAGAAAGAATGAGATGAAAACCGGGCCAAGCTGAAGGCACAAGATGATCTAGTGAAGTCTTTACAACATATGGTGGCCAATCTTTATTCTATGCAAGGCCAACCAGTGCCAGAGATGCCACCGACGCCAGAGTGGAACATTGTGAGTTTCGTTCAAACTATTTCTATCACCATTTTCGGCATTACCATATGCATTCATCTCACTATTGGGTCAATCCATCACAGCTCAACCCATCACAAGGGTCGAACAATGTTCCGATAGTTCCACCTCAAGTTGGTAGAGTTGGGGCAGCAAACGGAATGATGCCTTCTAATGTTGATGTTATCACTCCAGTTGATGGAGTTGGGGCAACAAACGGAATGATGCCTTCTAATGTTGATGTTATCACTCCGATCTCCAAAATCGCGTGAACTTCATGTTATGTTATATTTGAAACTGTTCCTTGTATGCTGAGAACTCTTGCATCTTGAGACTTGTAAACTTGTGGTAGTCGAGTGTCTTCACTACTATTTCACCTTGTATGCACTATTGCTTTTATGTGGAATGTTTTTCAGAATCAATCATTGCTTCTTTTGTTCAATGATGCCTATATATGACATGTTCTATGTGTGATGAACTATATGCTGCTGTATATGTTTCGCTGCAGGAAAGAAACAGAAACAGGAAAAAAGGCACCTGGGCACACCATTACCGAGGGTGGCTCTCGGCAATGACTGTGAAACTGGAACAGAATGCACCCTTTACCGAGAGGCCTCACGGTAAACGTGTACCAACCAGTAGAACCTGACACCTTTACTGAGAGGGGCTCTCAGTAAAGGGAGAATGATTGCCGAGTTGCCTCTCGGCAAGGTTGGCCCTCGGCCTGCTCTCCTAGTCCCACATGTCAGGAGGTGACACATGTCAGCCTCCTATTGGTTCCCTTTCCCAAAGGCCCTCTTGGCAAAATTGGCCCTCGGCCTGCTCTCGTGGCCCCACGTGTCAGGAGGTGACACGTGTCAGCCTCCTACTGGTTCCCTTTGCCGAGAGGACCTCTCGGCAAAGTTTGCCCTTGGCCTGCTCTCGTGGTCCCACATGTCAGGAGGTGACACGTGTCAGCCTCCTATTGGTTCCCTTTGCCGAGAGGCCCTCTCGGCAAAGTTGGCCCTCGGCCTGCTCTCGTGGTCCCACATGTCAGGAGATGACACGTGTCAGCCTCCTACTGGTTTCCTTTGCCGAGAGTCCCTCTCGGGAAAAGTTGGCCCTCGGCCTGCTCTCTTGGTCCCACATGTCAGGAGGTGACGCGTGTCACCCTCCTACTGGTTCCCTTTGCCGAGAGGCCCTCTCGGCAAAGTTGGCCCTCGGCCTGCTCTCGTGGTCCCACATGTCAGGAGGCGACACGTGCCAGCCTCCTAATGGTTCCCTTTGCCGAGAGTGCCTCTCGGCAAAGTTTACATGGTCCCACATGTCAGGAGCTAACGGACTTATCCGTTAGCTGCTTTATTTTGCCGAGACGGGTTGTTTAGCTCTCGGCAAAGGCATTGCCGAGTGCCCGTGTTCTGGCTCTCGGCAAATTCCTATTTGCCGAAGAGGTGTACGACGGGTGGCTTTTGCCGAAGGTAACAGTCGGCAAAGGCGTTGCCGACGGTTTTTGGGCCTTTGTCGAGTGTCCGTGGCACTCGGCATATAGGGCGATTCCTGTAGTGTTAGGATGCACAGAGACAACACCAACACACGCACACACAAAAACACACGTTGAGAAATAGCAAAGTCATAAAAGACCTGTTGAGGATGTAGCTACCAGGTATGACCCGCCCAGGAGGGGCCGGGTCAACCCCAATGGCGGGTTACAAAAGAAGCCCATTAACATTCAAAGGCGATAGTTTATTAAGACTTATACAAGGCCTAAAGCCCAGAGGCGGCTTAAGGCCCAATATTGTAAGCCGCCATTGTAAGGAAACACTTGTAAAGAAATGGATGTAAAAGAAGTCACCGAGCCGGACACGTATTATAAGCCGGCCGGGACTCTGTAGGCTGCCAGGCGTCAATCCATGTATATAAGGGGACGACCCGGCGATGGCTTAGGGCAGGAGACAACAACTCGAAGCCAGGACAGGCATATTCGCTCTCTGGCCTTCGAAACCCCAAGCAATTCCAAACACAACTAGACGTAGGCTTTTACCTTCATCATAGGGGGCCGAACTAGTATAAAATCTCTCGTGTCCTTTGTCCTGATTAACCCCTTTAAGCTTCCTAGTTGCGATGGCCCTATGACTAAGTCCTTTCGCTAGGACATCTGCCGTGACAATTCCACGACAAAACCAAAGCTATGCCTAAGCGAAAAAAGCCAAAGCGATCATAACAGCGATCGACAAACTACCACAACGACCATATACGCACCATCCATCTTTTGACACCACAAGGACAAAAACGTTTTTCAATAGCAACACCTTCAGGAAGGGAATGACGCGGCAACGTCATCGTCACCGGGTTCAACCCCGAGAGGACAGAATCTAGGTTTTCACCCTGAAGAACAAGTCCGAGCGTATCTGAGCAATGCTTTCAACAAGGTAACGATGCAAAGACGTTGCCATTACTAGGTATGACCAACTTAGGTCGAACCTAGGGTTTTCACCCCAGAGCTCGAGACCGAGAACACACCAGACTGTCGTTTCTGATGTGTTTCCTAAAAAAAGAAGTCATTTCTGATGTGTGGCCCGTACCGGACATTGCTCCCAAAAATGAAAAGCAAATTCGCCAAGGGCTCCTGAAGAGCTACCAGCTCTGAATATGTCACACGTGTTCTCTTTCTACATACAAAAAGATCAGCTCCAAACTGTGACCCTGTTGTGGAATCTTAATCTGTGGTCCGTAACAACGTCAATGCAAGTCCGGACAAATTTCTTTTGGTAGGAAGTGTGCGACTCGCCTGGATGAATGAACGCCTAGATGATCTTGCCCGCCAGGACCACCTCATGATCGATCAACGATACAGAGCGTATGAGCATCGATCCGGGCTGGCAGTGGCAGGACCCAGCTAGCTAGCTCGTGATATTCTGACGCCAACCCCCCTGAATCTTGTAGTACTAGTACGAGACTGCATGATCGAGGAAGAGTGGAGTGAGGCTGCAGTCACTCACATGATCGATCCAACCAAATATGATCCAGAAGGTACTCTGATTGACCATAAGAGCGAGAAACCTCCTTCAAAGGGCAAAATAACATCAGTAATACAAGAGAATATATTCATTAATGAAAGCCGAAGAGGAATATAAAAGAGACCTAATTTTGGCGTTTTTGAGGAGTTTGTTATACAAAAGAAGGCGGCTCATCATCGTTCCGGGCTTGACGACGGCTCTCGTGTTGCTGCTTTTTCAAAAGAAAATGAGGGTCCAAATAAGCCAAAGGGTGTGAAAACCTTACTTTCCGGGTTACCAGTCGAAGTTTCTGTCTCGACAAATGGTCTGAGTCGGAAGAAATAATTACCTCTTCTTCTCCGGCCTGACTGGCCCCCATGTCGTCCTAGTAATAATCAGTGTCAATAAGGTTATTAAAAAACTGGCCAAGGGAGTAAAGGGCTACCTCCGACTCAGAATCATCGAGCTTTAGCAGGTCCTCAGCCATGCTCTTTTTCTTCTTGGACCTCCGGGTCATATTTTTGGCGGTTATGGTGACGGCTCTAGTCTTCTTGGCGGCTTCATGATCATATTTGGCTCTCCAGAAGTCAGATTTAGCCTGTAAACAAGTAAACAAGATAAAAGGTCATGCAGGTATTTAAAACTGCTAAGAAAAATACAAAGAGAAAAAAGGTCAGGGGGTTCTTACCTCAGGCGACGGGTTAAGTTTGCAGAAGGGGTTTAACCCGACTTTACTGTAGTCTTCATATTTGCCGTTCACCAGAAGAGTTGACATTGAAATAATATCTTCTTCAGTAAGTTGAACGGAGCTATGACAAAGAGAGTCATTTGGGCCACCACCATATTCATACATCAATTTGGATCGACGGCTTAGAGGGATGACCCGCCATGAGACCCAACAACGAGTCAAGTCAACCCCGGTTAAGCCGTTCCCCAATAAGGCGTTAATCCTTTTAATTGATGGAATAAGCTTCTTCTATTCGGCGGCAGTGAGTTTGTCAGGGAGCGCAAACTTGGAGTCGAGACGCTCTGCGTGATAACCCGACAGTGGTTTCTCATTTGCTGGTGAAGTGCCTTGACAATAGAACCAAGTCTGATTCCAGTCTTTGGGATGACTCGGCAAAACTATTAGGGGGAAGACGGCGCCCTGTCGACGCTGAATTGAGATACCTCCAAGTTCCAAGCTAGGTCCATTGGTGCACTCGTTCTGGCGGTTCAAATAAAAATACTCTCTAAAGAGTTCCACAGTCAGTTCTCACAGAGAACTTGGAAGTTGCAGATATTGGATATGGAATTAGGACCAAGATCTTTAGGGTGGAGTTTGAAGAAATGAAGAACGTCTCTGAAGAACTTTGAGCCGGGTGGTGAAAAAACTTGATTCATGTGGTCAGAGAACACAATAACTTCACCATCTTTTGGGTTAGGCCGTTCCTCGACCGGGTCAGGTGCACGGTAAGACATAACATTCTTCCCTGGCAAAAATCCTATGGAGAAGAATTCCTTCAAATTATCCTCAGTTACTGTTGAGGGAACCCACTTGCAGACAGTCGGTGCTTTTGACAGCATGATGTTCAAAAGATGAACTGAAAAGAAAGTAACATGCCGGCTCAATTCAATGATAATGGTAAAGTCAAGTGATGATGGTACAAAGGAGTAATGGCGGCTTAAGTAAGGGCTAATGTCATATAAGGAAAAGTAAGCCGGCGCAATAAGCCGCCATGACTACAGATATTTGAGAAATGCCAGAAACAGATTCGGCTAAGTGTTGAGACAAACAAGTTTCCTAAATGCTTGATATTATTCTAGATCAAATGGCTATTCAAAATGGAAAATATTCTAGACCTAAAAGTCTAGAACAGATGAGTTCGTGAGTCCTAATGAGGCCTTTATACCGGGAAAAGGGATCTACTAGTATCAAGAGTAGGCACAAAATAACTACCGCACAAGTATGTATCTCTTTTTGATCAAGAAGAGGCTGCAATGGAAGAACTATGAAGAAACTGTGATGAACTATGAAGAACACGCAGAAACCTAGAAAGCCCTAATGCAGATCTGAGGAGCAAGAAGGGAAACGCTTACAGCCACAAATCTTCCACGGAGAGTCGCCGGCGTTCTCTCGACCGATTCCGGTTGATGCAGCGGCCAAAGTCGACGGAGGTGAGGTGCTCTCTGACGGCGGCGGAGCTCGAGCAGCAGCGGGGGTTGCGAGAGGAAGAAGACGAAGAAGAGAGAAGAAGAGAGAAGAATGAGAAATACTGGGGCATGCCTATTTATAAGGGGATAAGCGCACAGGCGGGCGCAAAAATCGAGGAAGACCCGAATAATGATTGTCCAACTAAACAGACGCCTCGATTCTCGGAAGGCATTAAAGGATAAAGATCCGTTGAGAGATGATGTCATAATAGTTTTTCGTGTTTTCAAGAGATGACATCATGGCGGGTTACAAAAATTTCTGCGAAGAGAGGAAGATGGATTTCGTCTAAGTATTTAAGATTGACAAAGAACAAAGTTCAAAGTCAACCTGGGGCCTAATGTTGGGGATATAGCTACCAGCTATGACCCGCCCAGGAGGGGCCGGGTCAACCCCAATGGCGGGTTACAAAAGAAGCCCATAAACATTCAAAGGCAATAGTTTATTAAGACTTATAGAAGGCCTAAAGCCCAGTGGCGGCTTAAGGCCCAATATTGTAAACCGCCGTTGTAAGGAAAGACTTGTAAAGAAAGGCATGCAAAAGAAGTCACCGAGCCGGACGCATTTTATAAGCCGGCCGGGACTCTGTAGGCTGCCAGGCGTCAACCCGTGTATATAAGGGGATGACCCGGCGGCGGCTTAGGGCAGGAGACAACAACTCGAAGCCAGGACAGGCATATTCGCTCTCAGGCCTTCGAAACCCCAAGCAATTCGAAACACAACTAGACGTAGCTTTTACCTTCATCGTAAGGGGCCAAACTAGTATAAAACCTCTTGTGTCCTTTGTCCCGATTAACCCCTTTAAGCTTCCTAGTTGCGATGGCCCTACGACTAAGTCCTTTCGCTAGGACATCTGCCATGACAATCCCACGACAGTTGGTGCCCACCGTGGGGCCAGCGCACGATGGATTTGAGTTCTTGAAGGGCAACTTCCAAGGCCTCAAGGGATACGTCGTGGGCCGGATGACCAAGAGTCGTCGCGGCAAGCTCTACATCGACGATGAAGGCTAGGGCCCCGAGGCCGGCTCAATTGAGTACGGGTACCGGGTCCCCTTCGGCGGAATTCACGTCTTCATCGGCCGGATCAGCGAATCGGGCCCTAAGTCAGACGTCCACACCAACCTCATCGAGACGGCTCAGCGCACGAGATCCGCCTGGGTTCAACCTGCCGTGAGGCATGCCTTCGTGGGTTGCGTCCACGGCGGTGAATACTCTGAAGGATCAGTGGATGGCGGTGAGACGGCCATCTGTTCTGACGCTGCATCATCAACAGGCGATACGGATTCTTTGTATCAGCTGCAGGATGGCATGCTTGGGGGTTGTTCCGTTGGCAGCAGTATTCCAGACCCCTTTGAGCCGCCGAATCAAGCCGGAGTCTTCATGGCAGGCACTCAGCCCGGGCAGAACTCCACTGCTACAGCAGCAACAACCACCGGGTCGGCAGCGGCCGGATCAGGAGACCCCGCGCGCCCCCGGGCTCAGATGCTAATGCACCTCATGGATAAGCTGACGACTCTATTGACTGCCGTGGTAGAGCAGACGGATAAAGCTCGGCATGACGCGGAGGTGGCACGGGTACGTGAAGAGATGGCACAGGCCAAGGAAAATTTAGCAGTAGAAGAGGTCAGGATGGCCGCGGGGGTGGCTTTGGACGCTCATGCTCAGCAGGTTCAAGCGGAGACTTTCCGGCTCTCGGTGGATCTGAACACGTCAAACGAGGTCATGGGAAGAAGGCATCAGAAAACTCAGTCACGTCTACCTCTGACGCTCGATCCTAGGAACCTTTTCCGTACACCCAGTGCCGGTCCAAGTAACCAGCCGGAGGCAAATCGGATCACGACATCCGGAGCACCGGTTCAGCCGCGGGCCATGGAGCCACCTCGTATGTATACCGCTCCGCCTCATTATGCGCCAAGACCACCTGGTCACTTCTCCAATCCTTTGGAAAACCTCATTGCTGTGTCGGCTCGTTTGGCGGCTCTCCCGATGGAAGGCGACTCTCCGACAGTAATCGAAACACGAAGGGTGAGAGAACTTCTTCAGACAGCTCTGGCGCACCAAGATGCGTACTCTTACAGTCGAGACAGAATCCATTCAACCCCTCACCCGAGCCGAAGCCCGAGCTATAGCAGGAATATGGACTCAGCTGATATGTCAAGCAACGCTCAACGCCATAACCAACTGCGCAGGCATGAGCCGGTGCAGGCTGGAGCCCTTAACTTAGCGGATCAGGAGAGGATCTGACAAGAGGCTGAGCGGGTGGTTCAACTGGCAGCTGAGCAGGCGGCTCATCAAACTTTTCCGGTTTATCCAGCAACGTCTGTTGAGGCAGGAGTAGCCACAAGAATAGGAGGTGTTCCTTGCCTGGTGCCGGCTATACGTAATGAGCGCTTACTGAAAGACTTCAAGGGGCCTCATAAAGTGCCTAACTACACAGCCGATTTGCAGCCTGGGGCATGGATTGAGAGTTACGAGATGGTAATGGAGTTGTTGGAGGTCAGCGACGCAACAATGGCTAAGTACTTCACCGTGATGTTGGATGGAACGGCTCGCACTTGGTTGAAAGGGTTGCCGCCCAATTCCATCGGCTCATGGGCGGAGTTGAAGGCCCGGTTCATTTAGAACTTCAAAGACACATGTAAGCAACCTATGTCAATCGTGGACCTGACTAATTGTAAGCAAGACGAAGGGGAGTCCACAACCCATTGGGTGCGTCGGGTCAAGGAGATAATACACTCATCGGATAAGATGGATGCTGGCTTGGCAGTCTTAATGTTGGAGAAAAATTGTCATTTTGAACCTCTGAAGCAGAAGCTGGGGCGGCTCAAGCGTGACTGCAATGACATGGGCTAGTTGATGGCAGCTCTGGTCAAGTATGCTGATTCTGATAGTACCAAGGATCCCCTGTATGATGAAGAAAAAACAGGGAAGGGAAAGAAGAACGGCAACAGCAAGGGTCACCAGTATAACCCGACAAATCAAGGAGGTCATAAACGTAAGGCTAACGAATTTGTGGCTAACACCAATGCACAGGGCAAGAATCAACGATGCAAGGGTAGGCAACCCCCTCGGTCAGGCGGGTCAGGTCCCACCCTCGAGCAACTATTGAATGAACCTTGCCCAAGACACGGCACCCGGGAGAAGCCAGCCACCCATCTGTGGAAGGATTGTACAATCATGAAGGCATTTAAAAAATCAAACACATTCGATGGAAATCACGGGCCTGGCGGCGGTTTCGGTGGAGGCGGCTTTCATGGCCTGGGCGCCGGTTCAGGTGGAGGCGGTTTTCACGGTCAGGGCCATACGGGTAACCAGGGAGGTTATAATCCACAACCCGGCCAAGGTAATCAGCAGCAACAGTCCGGATATCAGAGCAACCCAAAACAATTGAATAGTGGGCAATACCATGTATTTACCACTAGTTTATGCAAGAGGGACCAGAAGCTTCATAAGAGGGCTGTCAATGCCGTTGAGCCGGCGATTCCATGTTATTTAAGGTGGTCAAAACAACCTATTGTATGGAGAAGAGAAGATCATCCTCCCCGGGTTGATAATCCGGGTCACTTAGCCTTGGTAGTGGCGCCTTAGGTTGGTGGATATAAATTCACTAAAGTGCTCATGGATGGAGGCAGTAGCATCAACATCCTCTACTATGAGACGTTCCGTCGGATGGGATTAACTGATAAGAGTCTTAAGCAATCCAACATTGTTTTTCACGATGTTGTACCTGGCAAGTCGGCATACCCAGTTGGTAAGATTGAACTGGAAGTAGCCTTCGGGGATGAATATGATTCCAGGGCTGAGAAGTTAACTTTTGAGGTGGTTAAGATCAAAAGCCCATATCATGCTCTGTTTGGACGGCCGGCTTATGCCAGGTTCATGGCTCGGCCATGTTATGTATATCTGCAGCTCAAGATGCCGGGTTATAAAGGCACCATTACAGTACATGGAAGCCGGAAAATAGCCCTGGAGTGTGAAGAAGGAGATGCCGCTTATGCTGAGTCTGTTTGTGCAATAGAGGAGTTAAAGTTTTATAAAGATAATGTTGACCCGGCAGACATGACATCTTTAAAAAAGACAACAACGGAGCATGAACCGGTGTTGAAATTCAAGTCAGCTGATGACACCAAAACGGTTGATTTTGTGCCTAGCGACTCATCCAAGTAGTTCATCATCAGTGCCAACTTGGATCCAAAATAGGAAAGCGCGCTCATCGAGTTCATCCGTGAGAACTGGGACATCTTTGCATGGAAACCTTCTGACATGCCGGGTGTCCCGAGAGAACTCGCTGAGCACACTCTTAATATTGATCCGAAGTTTAAGCCGGTCAGGCAGTTTCTTCGACGGTTTAGCAAGGAAAGGCGCAAGGCCATTGGAGAAGAGGTGGCCCGGATCTTGGCGGCCGGGTTCATTCTGGAAGTTTTTCACCCAGAGTGGTTGGCTAACCCGGTGCTTGTACTCAAGAAGAACGGCACCTGGCGTATGTGTATGGATTACACCGATTTAAACAAAGCTTGTCCAGCTGACCCTTTTGCTCTCCCTCGTATTGATCAGATCATTGATGCTACGGCGGGTTGTGAGTGTTTGAGTTTTCTGGATGCTTATTCAGGTTATCATCGGATCAAGATGGCAGTCAAGGACCAGGAGAAGACAGCTTTCATCACTCCGTTTTGAGCCTTCTGCTATGTGTCTATGCCTTTTGGGCTTAAAAGTGCCCAGGCGACTTATCAACGGTGTGTGCAGAATTGCCTTCACAATCAGATTGGGCGTAATGTGCATGCTTATGTGGATGATATAGTGGTGAAGTCCAGAAAAGAGGAAACCTTGGTAACAGATCTGAAGGAGACCTTTTATAACCTCCGGGTCTACAAGATGATGCTTAACCCGTCCAAGTGTGTTTTTGGAGTCCCAGCTGGCAAACTCTTGGGTTTTTTGGTGTCCAACCGAGGTATTGAAGCTAACCTGGAGAAAATTAAGGCAATCACATCCCTGGCCAAACCAGCATGCATCAATGATATTCAACGGCTGGCGGGTCATGTTGCTGCTCTGAGCCGGTTCATAAGCCGGTTATGGGAGAAGGCGATGTCTTTGTATCAGATGATGAAAAAGACGGATGACTTTGTTTGGAGTGAAGCTGCAAATTCTGCCTTTGATGATTTGAAGAAACAGCTTGCTGAGCCGCCGGTTCTTGCTGCTCCTGTTGAGAAAGAGCCGCTATTGTTATATGTAGCCGCTAACTCACGAGCTATTAGTGTGGCAATTGTGGTGGAACGCAAGGAGGCTGGCAAGGAACATCCGGTCCAATGGCTGGTTTACTACGTCAGTGAGGTGTTGATTGAATCTAAACAAAGATATCCACATTGACAGAAGCTCATTTATGGGGTCTTCATGGCAAGCCGGAAGCTCAAACATTACTTTCAGGGTCACCCAATCACTATGGTTAGCTCTGCTCCTTTGGGAGACATCATTCAAAATAGAGAAGCTACTAACGAGTCGCCAAGTGGGCCATTGAACTTGGGTCTCATGGGTTGAAGTATGTACCACGAACTGCGATCAAATCTCAAGCGCTGGTTGACTTTATTAATGATTGGACAGAGATGCAGATACCAGAGGAGAAACCAAACAACACATATTGGACGATTCACTTTGATGGGTCCAAACAGTTGGAAGGCTCGGGGGCTGGAGTTGTATTAACTTCCCCTCGGGGTGATAAATTTTGTTATGTGTTGCGATTGATGTTTCCTTGTACTAACAACACAGCAGAATATGAGGCCTTGCTCCATGATCTTCGAATGGCTAAAGAAATGAGTCTAAGCCGGGTCTCGTTCCTTGGCAATTCAGATTTGGTGGCTCAACAGGTATCAGGCAAGTGGGATTCCAAGGATCCTCTCATGGCGGCTTATCTCTGTGAGGTCGACGCTATTGCTAGACCTTTTAAAGGTTATCAAGTGGAACACATTGACTGTAGAAAGAATGAAGCGACTTATGCCTTAAGCCGGTTGGGATCTCAGTGTAAGCCGGTGCCACCTAACACCTTTTTGGATGCTTTGCATAACCCGTCTGTTAAGTTACCTACAGAGGAAGATTTGGCCGTTCCTGACCCGGAGGCACAGTTGGTGGCGGCTCTTCACGTCATCCCAGATTGAACAGTACCGTTCTTGGCTTACATGACCCGGGGCGAGTTGCTAGAGGATGAGACCCTGGCCCAACAGATAACCCGGCGGTCCAAGTCAATGACGATTTCCGATGGAGAGTTATACCATTGCAGCATCACTGGAGCGTTTCAACGGTGTGTTTCTCCTGAACAAGGCCAAGAAATACTCCATGAGATCCATGAAGGGGATTGTGGTCATCACGCCGGGTCAAAATCTCTTGTGGCCAAAGCTTTTCGTCATGGTTTTTACTGATTGACGGCTCACGCTGATGTAGAAGATCTGGTCAGTAGATGTGATGGATGTCAAAAATTTGCACGACGAGCGCATGTGCCGGCTCAGGAATTGCGGATGATTCCAATCACTTGGCCGTTTGCAGTCTGGGGGCTTGACATGGTTGGACCTTTCAAAAGGTCCAAGGATAAAAAACACATCTTTTAGTGGCAGTTGACAAATTCACAAAATGGGTGGAGGCAGAGCCAGTGAGTAAGTGTGATGCAGCCACGGCGGTTCAGTTCATGAAAAAGGTGATTTTTCACTTCGGTTTTCCACACAGCATTATCACTGACAATGGCACTAATTTGTCCCAAGGAGCTATGGTGGAGTTTTGTCAAAGAGAGCACATCCGGCTGGATGTTTCTTTTGTAGCCCACCCTCAATCTAATGGGCAGGCTGAGAGAGCAAATTAGGAAATCTTAAAAGGTCTCAAACCCCGGCTCATGGTTCCCTTACAACGGACGCCGGGTTGCTGGGTAGAGGAGTTACCCTCGGTACTGTGGAGTATCAACACCACTTCTAACAGATCCATGGGCTATACACCCTTCTTCATGGTTTATGGGGCGGAAGCGGTGCTGCCTAGTGACATCCGTCATGACTCGCCTCGTGTGGCGGCTTATGTTGAAGCTAATAACGAACAAGCCAGACAGGATGCGCCTGACTTGTTAGATGAGGAAAGAGACTTAGCAGCGGCTCGATCGGCAATTTATCAACAGGACCTGCGCCGTTATCATAGCCGCCGGGTTAAATCCAGGACTTTTCAAGAAGGTGACCTAGTGCTCCGGCTCATCCAGGATTAGTCAGATGCACACAAGCTATCCCCGCCTTGGGAAGGACCCTTTGTGGTTAGCAAGAATTTAAACAACGGATCATATTACCTCATCGATATCGGAGAATACAAAGACTCACGTAAGTCGGAGGAGGAGACCCGCCGGCCGTGGAACATTGCTCAACTTCGGCCATACTACACCTGAGCCACCGGCTCTAGTCGTGTACATACTTTGACGTTGTATATACTATGATAAGTAACAAAGCATGACCTCTGTCCTTTTCCCTTTCAAATATTATATATATTTACTCTTTTTCACTATTTAAATGACTATTAAGGAGCTGATCATATCTGAATCAAGTCTAACCCTTTTGGTCCGGCTTATGATCGTATTCGAATCTAGCTGTAAACCTCAAGGTCATTAGGGGGCTTCCTGTTCAAACATAGGTCACATTCGAACCAAAGAGAACATAGCTGTCGTAACCCTCTTGATCGGGTCAAAGCCAAACGCACTAGGGTGATTCTTGATTGTACCGAATCATAGCTTAACCCCTCTTGGGTCCGACTTGGATCGTATTAGAATCAGGGTCGTTAAAAACCTCTCAAGGTCATTTGGGGGCTTCCTGTTCAAACATAGGTCGTATTCGAACCAAAGAGAACATAGCTATCGGTACCCTCTTGATCGGCGCAACGCCAAAGCCACCGGGGGCTATATGATCGTATTCGAATCTTAGCTTAGCCCCTTTGGTCCGGTTTACTGGTCGTATTCGAATCAGAAACCCCCAACTTTCAGTTATAAGGTTAATTTATATTGCAAACTGCTATTTGCCTTACTGGTCTTTTATTGTCTCAATTTTAAACGATCAGCACGGTCTTTTCACCAGCTTGACTACTTGACAATAAGCCGCCCAGGCATGATGATCATCAGGCATGAAGAAGCATTGACTTCTCAAAAATGGATTGGATCATCAACCTCATTTCCCGGGTCATATAAGCCGGTGGTCCAGATACAAAAGATACAGGTATAACTGTTATTTATGAACAGTTTCTTTCTGTGTTAATCAAAGGTTATTTCAACCCTGTTTATTTTCACGTCTGGTTCTGTTTTTCTACTATGATAAAACCATTGGTCATGTACTGGGTATTCTGACCTGTTCGGTGCTAAACCGCCAAGCGGTTTTTTTTCCTTTTCTACAGGAACAGAGCTGAAATGTTACAGATAACCATAAATGTGACGCATATATTGACATCAGGAAGCAAAGAGTCACACACGACATCTTATGCACGATGGCATAGGCAAAATATGCAGTTGTTTCAAGCTAAATCTATTACAAGGCTTTAAAAGAGCCCACAAAGATGGTTCTCACTCTTCCCTCGCCGGTTCACCTCCTTCTATTAATTGTAAGCTGGGATTGGACCAGTCAAAGCCGTTCACGGCAATGAATTATGATTCATCATCAATCAGGCCAGTCGGATCAACTTCTGGAGCAAACGTATGTTGACGAACCGGCGGGATAAGGTCTGTCACCTTGTAAGAGGGAGTCGCCATCTTCTTATTCTCCAAATCAAAACCCGACTGATATTCATCAATGTTGGTCGCATCTCCAAGAATGGTAGCCTGAGGTCGAACTTCCCTCACGCAAGCAACGAAGTCATCCTGCTCAAACATAGACCCGTCTTCCTTCACGGTAGGGTACCCCCTGGCTACGTCCGCCGGGTGTAGATCTGGCACCCAGGCTTTGGAGCGGCTCAGGGCAGTCAAGGCTCCAGCTCTGGCACAGGATCGTTTGACTTCTTGAAACCTGACGGGTAAGATTGACAATTTTTCAAGACATCACTGAGCCGGTTGGGTCCTTGATTGGCAGGAGAGATAGCAGCAAGTGCTCGCTAAGTGCCAGTGTAGAACTGCTCCACTAAAGTATAGAACGCCTTCAGTTTAGTCACACTATCTTAGCTCAGATTCTTGCTTCGCGAGCCTGCACATATTTTGTAAACAAGGGGTCAGCAGGCGGTTTATATTCCAGGTCAAAAGAAGGTATAAAAGATCAGTACAGATGGCTTACCAAAGATGGCGGAAACCATTTGAGACACCCGGTTCTTTAAGCTGGTCAGCTCCGTGGTAACCTCCTCAAGAGCCGCTTCAGCCTTTTCGGTGCGTTGTGTAAGCAACGTCTTTTCTTCGGCCCAGGATTTCTTTTTGGCAATCAAGCTGGTTTTCAATTTTTCCGTCTCAGAAAGACTCAATTGAAGTTTAGAATCAGCGGATTTGATTTCTGCCTCTTGATCCGCCAGCCGGGTCCTTGCGTCAGTTAGTTGAGAGCCCAGTTCAGATAGGGCGTTCTACGAAACATACACAGGTGTGTCAAGGCTTAAACTAAAAGTTATAAAGATTCAAGTCTCAAGTACTTTGCACTACAATACTACTTGACACTTGGGGGCTAATGTTTGCCAAAGCAATCTTTTACGACTCTTATATGTTTCAAGTCCCAAGTGTTTTACAGAGTAATAACACTTGGCACTTGGGGGCTAATGTTTGCAAAACAATTTCTTATGATTCTTATATATTTCAAGTCCCAAGTACCTTACAAAGTAACAGTATTTGGCACTTGGGGGCTAATGCATGATATTCAGAAAGTCTCTCAAAGATTAAACTGGATTACAATATTTATTGGGACTGGCACAAGACAGTTATGAAATTAAGTACCGGCTCATTTATGATCAAGTGAACCGGCCCTTGGGGACTACAGGTGAAGTTTATACTAATATGTTGGACTTCAGAAAAATCTAAAGGTAAAGCTTTAGCCTATATCATAAGTCCACAGATCATTCAGGTTTACCATAATCTAAAGACTTGGGGGCTGGCAGAATATAAGTAAGGCGGAAGAGCATACCTCATACTTCAGCTGCAATTGCTTGACCATCTCGATTTCTGAGTCACGGCTGGAGTGCACATGACTGAGATAGCCGGACAGCACGTCATTGACATTGAGATGGGTGTAATGGTAGACATCAAACCACATCTTCTGCTTCTCTAAGGCTTCTTGTTTAGCAATGTGTCGAGCTAATACGGTGGGGTTCCCTGGCTCAACAAACCGGCTACCAGTAATCAAGACGTCAGTGTCAGAGGTTGTTAGTGCGGATAGTTCAGTTATAGCCGGGTTGAGAGTGGTCTCATCAGCTGACGGTTCAGGAGGGTCCGATTCAGCCATCACAACCGGATCTCCTGGCACTTCAGTTTGAGGGGGAGAAGTTGGCATAGCCAGTTCAGGTGCAAGAACTGGCGGGTCTTCCACCGGTTTAACCACTTTGGCCTTCTTTGACTTGTCTTGGCCACTAAGAAGGATTCTATAAGACAATTAGTGCAACGGTGCGATTTTTAAAGACATGGAGGGAAGATGATTTTTTCCTTACCCAGGGGCAGTCTTAAAGGCCGGAAATTGCGTCTGAGACGAGTCGCCAGAAGAGCGAGAAACCTCCTTCAAAGGGCAAAATAACGTCAATAATACAAGAGAATAGAATCATTAATGAAAGCCGAAGAGGAATATAAAAGAGATCTAATTTTTGCGTTTTTGAGGAGTTTGTTGTACAAAAGAAGGCGGCTCGTCATCTTTCCTGCCTTGACGACGGCTCTTGTGTTGCTGCTTTTTCAAAAGAAAATGAGGGTCCAAATAAGCCAAAGGGTGCGAAAACCTTACTTTTCGGGTTACGAGTCGAAGTTTCTGTCTTGGCAAATGGTCTGAGTCGGAGGAAATAATTACCTCTTCTTCTCCGGCCTGACTGGCCCCCGTGTCGTCCTGGTAATAATCAGTGTCAATAAGGTTATTAAAAAACTGGCCAAGGGAGTCAAGGGCTACCTCCGACTCAGAATCATCGAGCTTTAGCAGGTCCTCAGCTATGCTCTTTTTCTTCTTGGATCTCCAGGTCGTCTTTTTGGCGGTCATGGCGACAGCTCTAGCCTTCTTGGCGGCTTCATGATCATATTTGGCTCTCCAGAAGTCAGATTTAGCCTGTAAACAAGTAAACAAGATAAAAGGTCATGCAGGTATTTAAAACTGCTAAGAAAAATACAAAGAGAAAAAAGGTCAGGGGGTTCTTACCTCAGGCGCCGGGTTAAGTTTGCATAAGGGGTTTAACCCGACTTTACTGCAGTCTTCATATTTGCCGTTCACCAGAATAGTTGACATTGAAACAATATCTTCTTCAGTAAGTTGAACGGAGCTGTGATGAAGAGAGTCATTTGGGCCACCACCATATTCATACATCAATTTGGATCGACGGCTTAGAGGGATGACCAGCCATGAGACCCAACAACGAGTCAAGTCAACCCCAGTTAAGCCGTTCCCCAATAAGGCGTTAATCCTATTTGATGGAATAAGCTTCTTCCGTTCGGCGGCAGTGAGTTTGTCAGGGAGCGCAAACTTGGAGTCGAGACGCTCTGCGCGATAACCCGGCAGTGGTTTCTCATTTGCTGGTGAATTGTCTTGACAATAGAACCAAGTCTGATTCCAGTCTTTGGGATGACTCGGCAAACTATTAGGGGGAAGACGGCGCCCTGTCGACGCTGAATTGAGATACCTCCAAGTTCCAAGCTAGGTCCATTGGTGCACTCATTCTGGCGGTTCAAATAAAAATACTCTTTAAAGAGTTCCACAGTCGGTTCTTCTTGAAGATATACTTCACAGAGAACTTGGAAGTTGCAAATATTGGATATGGAATTAGGACCAAAATCTTGAGGGTGGAGTTTGAAGAAATGAAGAACGTCACTGAAGAGCTTTGAGTCGGGTGGTGAAAAACCTCGATTCATGTGGTCAGAGAACACAATAACTTCATCGTCTTTTGGGTTAGGCCGTTCCTCGACCGGGCAGGTGCACGGTAAGACATAACATTCTTCCCTGGCAAAAATCCTATGGAGAAGAATTCCTTCAAATTATCCTCAGTTACTGTTGAGGGAACCCAGTTGCAGACAGTCGGTACTTTTGATGGCATGATGTTCAAAAGACGAACTGAAAAGAAAGTAACATGCCGGTTCAATTCAATGATAATGGTAAAGTTAAGTGATGATGGTACAAAGGAGTAATGGCGGCTTAAGTAAGGGCTAATGTCATATAAGGAAAAGTAAGCCGGCGCAATAAGCCGCCATGACTACAGATATTTGAGAAATGCCAGAAACAAATTCGGCTAAGTGTTGAGACAAACAAGTTTCCTAAATGCTTGATATTATTCTAGATCAAATGGCTATTCAAAATGGAAAATATTCTAGACCTAAAAGTCTAGCACAGATGAGTTCGTGAGTCCTAATGAGGCCTTTATACCGGGAAAAGGGATCTACTAGTATCAAGAGTAGACACAAAACAACTACCGCACAAGTATATATCTCTTTTTGATCAAGAAGAGGCTGCAGTGGAAGAACTACGAAGAAACTGTGATGAACTATGAAGAACACACAGAAACCTAGAAAGCCCTAATGCAGATCTGAGGAGCAAGAAGGGAAACGCTTACAGCCACAAATCTTCCGCGGAGAGTCGCCGCCGTTCTCTGGACCGATTCCAGTTGATGCAGCGGCCAAAGTCGACGGAGGTGAGGTGCTCTCTGACGGCGGCGGAGCTCGAGCAGCAGCAGGGGTTGCGAGAGGAAGAAGACGAAGAAGAGAGAAAAAGAGAAAGACTGGGGCGTGCCTATTCGTGAAAATCGAGGAAGACCCGAATAATGATTATCTAACTAAACGGACGCCTCGATTCTCGGAAGGCGTTAAAGGATAAAGATCCGTTGAGAGATGACGTCATAATAGTTTTTCGTGTTTTCAAGAGATGACATCATGACGGGTTACAAAAATTTCCGCGAAGAGAGGAAGATGGATTTCGTCTAAGTATTGAAGATTGACAAAGAACAAAGTTCAAAGTCAACCTGTGGCCTAATGTTGGGGATATAGCTACCAGGTATGACCCGCCCAGGAGGGGCCGGGTCAACCCCAATGGCGGGTTACAAAAGAAGCCCATTAACATTCAAAGGCGATAGTTTATTAAGACTTATAGAAGGCCTAAAGCCCAGAGGCGGCTTAAGGCCCAATATTGTTAACCGCCATTGTAAGGAAAGACTTGTAAAGAAAGGCATGTAAAAGAAGTCATCGAGCCAGACACGTTTTATAAGCCGGCCGGGACTCTATAGGCTGCCAGGCGTCAATCTGTGTATATAAGGGGACGACCCGGCAGTGGCTTAGGGCAGGAGACAACAACTCGAAGCCAGGACAGGCATATTCGCTCTCTGGCCTTCGAAACCCCAAGCAATTCCAAACACAACTAGACGTAGGCTTTTACCTTCATCATAGGGGGCCGAACTAGTATAAAATCTCTCGTGTCCTTTGTCCTGATTAACCCCTTTAAGCTTCCTAGTTGCGATGGCCCTACGACTAAGTCCTTTCACTAGGACATCTGCCGTGACAATTCCACGACAAAACCAAAGCTATGCCTAAGCGAAAAAAGCCAAAGCGATCATAACAGCGATCGACAAACTACCACAACGACCATATACGCACCATCCATCTTTTGACACCACAAGGACAAAAACGTTTTTCAATAGCAACACCTTCAGGAAGGGAATGACGCGGCAACGTCATCGTCACCAGGTTCAACCCCGAGAGGACAGAATCTAGGTTTTCACCCTGAAGAACAAGTCCGAGCGTATCTGAGCAATGCTTTCAACAAGATAACGATGCAAAGACGTTGCCATTACTAGGTATGACCAACTTAGGTCGAACCTAGGGTTTTCACCCCAGAGCTCGAGACCGAGAACACACCAGACTGTCGTTTCTGATGTGTTTCCTAAAAAAAGAAGCCATTTCTGATGTGTGGCCCGTACCGGACATTGCTCCCAAAAATGAAAAGCAAATTCGCCAAGGGCTCCTGAAGAGCTACCAGCTCTGAATATGTCACACGTTGTTCTCTTTCTACGTACAAAAAGATCAGCTCCATACCGTCACCCTGTTGTGGAATCTGTGGTCCGGAGTGAGCGTAACAGCATGAAGGACGGACAAATTTCCTTTGGTAGGAAGTGTGCGACTCGCCTGGATGAATGAACGCCTAGATGATCTTGCCCGTCAGGACCACCTTATGATCGATCAACGATACGGAGCGTACGAGCATCGATCCGGGCTGGCAGGAGCACGACCCAGCTAGCTAGCTCGTGATATTCTGACTCCAACACCCTGAATCTTGTAGTACAAGACTGCATGATCGAGGAAGAGTTGAGTGGGGCGCAGTCGCTCACATGATCGATCGAACCAAATATGACCGAGAAGGTACTCTGATCTAAGTACTAGTGATCGTCCGGTTGCATGTACTGCTTCCAACCATAAAGACAGACAGAGCTGCGTATGGTAGATTGGCAGTGCTGTTGCACATCCCTTTCTCTTGCGTAAGGCATGTGCAACCTTCCTTTTATTTTTGCTGAATGATCGAGTGAGATGATATGCCATGCATTCAGAACGCTGGGCACCTTTTGGCTTCACGGGTTTGCACATAGGATGGCCTGGGTGTGGTACAACACGGACACAGCTTGTGCTCCTGGTTTCTTGGATGACCATACATATTTTCATCTCTATAAACTTCTCCCTCCGTTCCTAAATATAGGGATTCAACTATGACTACATACGGAGCAATCTTTACAAAGACTTATATTTAGGAATGAAGGGAGTAATTAGTTCCCCTTTGCAAGCGAATACATGTCAGTTTCTATTAATTATCCGCGTAAAACAACGTTTTGTTTAACTTGTTTATATGAAATGTAGCACGTATACTCCTTATTCTCAAAACGTACTAGAAAATACTCCCTCTATTAAATAAGATAAGACACCCATTTTAGCTCACTATTTATAGAGAGAGTACTACTTGCATATATATAGGAGGATGGCCCTCATGGGCCAGGTTTTTACTCAATGGCCTTCCTCCAGAATAAGCCAACAACCCATCCAAATGCAAAAAACAACACCCTCAGATAATATGTAAGACTAGTCGCAAACGAAATGGCATCCACGCTCTCTTCATAGCGGGTTGCGATTTGTCACGTACATAGTAGCCTTGTCGCTTCGCATATATAGCAGAGTGTTGCGAGCAATAATCTTTTTTATATATTATATATCTCTACCGTCTGATTATTTTTCCAACTGAGTTAAGAACTAGTCACGTGCCCATTTCCTTTTGAGCGTTCAATAAATCATGGATGAAGGGTGTTTTATACTTCTCCCGTCTCAAAATAAGTGTCTTGACCTTAATATAACTTTTATTAAAACTAATGCAAAATTGAGACACTTATTTTAGAAGACACTTATTTTGAGACGGAGGGAGTAGCACGGTCATCTATAAAAGTCACTGTTTGTTGCCAGCACAATCAGAGAAGAGGTTCCCGGGTTCCTTAGTTCCTACATGCAATATATCACCGATCATACGTTGGAGTGAAATATTATAGACTCACAGTATTCATGTGCTTTCCGATAATTCAAAAAACATCTACCTGTATATTCATGTTCTTTCCGATAACTCAAAAACATCTTCGGAGTCCCGCATCAATGTTGGAGTGTACGAGTACTATTGAAGGACGAAATAAAAGAAAACTGAGAAAATAATTCAAAAACATCTTACATGTAGTATTGATGTTCTTTGCAGCAGCTCAAAAAAGATCTCCGGAGCCATACATTGAATTTGATGCACTGTATAAGTACTATTGAATGTTGAAATAAAAAGTAAACTATTCTTTCCGATAACTCAAAAGCATCTTCGGAGTCACGCATCAAAGTTGGAGTGTACGTGTACTATTGAAGGACGAAATAAAAGTAAACTAAGAGAAAATAATTCAAAAACATCTACATGTAGTATTGATGTTCTTTGCAGCAGCTCAAAAAAGATTTCCAGAGCCATGCACTGAATTTGGTGCACTGTATAAGTACTATTGAATGTTGAAATAAAAAGTGAGACACTTATTTTAAAAGACACTTATTTTGAGACGGAGGGAGTAACATGGTCATCTATAAAAGTCACTGTCTGTTGCCAGCACAATTAGAGAAGAGGTTCCCGGGTTCCTTAGTTCCTACATGCAATATATCACCGATCATACGTTGGAGTGAAATATTATAGACTCACAGTATTCATGTGCTTTCCGATAATTCAAAAAACATCTACCTGTATATTCATGTTCTTTCCAATAACTCAAAAACATCTTCGGAGTCCCGCATCAATGTTGGAGTGTACGAGTACTATTGAAGGACGAAATAAAAGTAAACTGAGAGAAAATAATTCAAAAACATCTACATGTAGTATTGATGTTCTTTGCAGCAGCTCAAAAAAGATCTCCGGAGCCATACGTTGAATTTGATGCACTGTATAAGTACTATTGAATGTTGAAATAAAAAGTAAACTATTCTTTCCGATAACTCAAAAGCATCTTCGGAGTCACGCATCAAAGTTGGAGTGTACGTGTACTATTGAAGGACGAAATAAAAGTAAACTGAGAAAAAATAATTCAAAAACATCTACATGTAGTATTGATGTTCTTTGCAGCAGCTCAAAAAAGATTTCCAGAGCCATGCACTGAATTTGGTGCACTGTATAAGTACTATTGAATGTTGAAATAAAAAGTGAGACACTTATTTTAGAAGACACTTATTTTGAGACGGAGGGAGTAACATGGTCATCTATAAAAGTCACTGTCTGTTGCCAGCACAATTAGAGAAGAGGTTCCCGGGTTCCTTAGTTCCTACATGCAATATATCACCGATCATACGTTGGAGTGAAATATTATAGGCTCACAGTATTCATGTGCTTTTCGATACTTCAAAAAACATCTACCTGTATATTCATGTTCTTTCCGATAACTCAAAAACATCTTCGGAGTCCCGCATCAATGTTGGAGTGTACGAGTACTATTGAAGAACGAAATAAAAGTAAACTGAGAGAAAATAATTCAAAAACATCTACATGTAGTATTGATGTTCTTTGCAGCAGCTCGAAAAAGATCTCCGGAGCCATACATTGAATTTGATGCACTGTATAAGTACTATTGATTGTTGAAATAAAAAGTAAACTATTCTTTCCGATAACTCAAAAGCATCTTCGGAGTCACGCATCAAAGTTGGAGTGTACGTGTACTATTGAAGGACGAAATAAAAGTAAACTAAGAGAAAATAATTGAAAAACATCTACATATACTATTGATGTTCTTTGCAGCAGCTCAAAAAAGATTTCCAGAGCCATGCATTGAATTTGGTGCACTGTATAAGTACTATTGAATGTTGAAATAAAAAGTAAACAAAGAGGGAAAAAAAAGCTTATGCACACCATGTCGGTGTGCAGTGGACACGGACATGTCAAGTTCAGTGAAAGGTATCATTCTGAACAAGGCTTACCACACGTTTCTAGAACAATTTATCAGTTGTTGACATTTTTTGAAGATAGCGAACCACTCATGCCAAGCGGTGAATACCGTCTCTCGGATGGAGCTTATAAATTGGTTAGGATTCCCATTCGGGAGCAATGTGGTACTACTAATTAGCGGACACCCATCCTTTCTGAAGTTTACCTTGACATGGGCCTAACGTAGGCCCAGTGCAGAAACAACAACAATGGACGCGTCAGTGCTGGCCCGTTGTCGAGGAAAATCACGAGGTACGTGTTGCTCCGCAATCGCAACTAGTTAAGGAGCGCTACTTCAAGAGCTTCGCAACGATCAGCGTCACTTGGCGTGCTTTTAGCCATTCGTCATGTGTCGTGCTCTGGACGCTCCCTTTAGATTTTGTTTTTTTTATTATTTTTTCGCATGCGCTTTCGGCTTTTTAAACGTTTTTTTTTCGAGTTTTTTCAATGTTTTGGTTTTCCCCCGGTCTACCTTAGCTTTTCGATAAAAAAATCGAAAAAAAAATTTGCACGAAAAAAACGCGTTTTCTTTTTTTTCCCTTTCACGAAAGTTACCGGTTTTTTCCACGAGAGGCACGGTTGTGCTTTAGCGAGAGTCACGGCCGTGCCTTTGGGAACGGAAAAAAACACGTTTTCTGTTTTTTTTCCTTTCGCGAGAGTCACGGTTTTGCTTCCGCGAGAGGCACGGTTGTGCTTTCGCGAGAGTCATGGCCGTGCCTCTCAAAAAGGGAAAAACAAAACATGTTTTCTGTTTTTCTTTCTTTCGCGAGAGTCACGGTTTTGCTTCCGCGAGAGGCATGATTGTGCTTTCGCGAGAGTCACGGCCGTGTCTCTCAGAAAAGGAAAAAAATACACGTTTTCTGCTTTTTTTTCGCGAGAGTCACGGTTTTGCTTCTGCGAAAGGCACGGTTGTGCTTTCGCGAAAGTCACGGCCGTGCCTCTCGGAAAGAAAAAAACGTGTTTTCTGTTTTTTTCTTTCCATGAGAGTCATGGTTTTGCTTCTACGAAAGGCGCGGGTGTGATTTTGCGAGAGGCACAGGCGTGCCTCTTTCGGAAAGGAAAAAAACTGTGCTTCCGATTCGGTTTTTTGCCTGATTCTTTTCATCCGGTTTTTTTCCTGAAAAAAGTTCATTAAAACCTATCAACATGGGATCTAATTTTGAAGATCTCGACGCGAGGAATCCAATGATAAAAATGATCCGAGATTTGGACGCACGGTTTAAAAAATAAAACGTTTTAAATAAACGGATCTACGAAAAAAGAGAAAACTCCCAGGTTGCGACAAGTGGCGCGCTGCATGTGCATCACATGTCGCGACCTGAGAAAATGAAGTGTTCTTTACAACGAGTACTATTAATTAATGATTTCGGCAATCGCCAGGCAGATCCTATTTGACGCTCGTTAGCGTCAAAAGGTCGTGCCTTCGCTGAGGCGAGCCTGCGGTTGGGCCAGCCCACACACGGGATTCCTGGCATCTTTTGTTCGCTGTTGCCTCCTTCGCTGTTTCCAGCGGATTTATTTCGGTTTTCTTCTGTGGTGTTTTGTTGCTGCTTTTTCATTGTTTTGTTCCGTTTTTCAGTTGTTGTTGTTTTTATATCTTTTACCTTCGTTTTTTGTTTATTTCCTATTATATTTTCTTCTTCTTTCATCTGTGTTCTTCTCTTTTTTGTGTGATATATAAAAGTTCAACATGTATTATAAAAATGTTCATTGTCTATCAATAAAAATGTTCATTGTTTTTATGAAAAAGTTCACCATGCATTATAAAAATGTTGATCGTGCGTTAAGAAAATGTTCAACGTACATTACCAAAATGTTTAGCATATATTAAGGAAATGTTCAACGTATTTGAAAAAAATGTTCATTGTGTACTTAAAAGTTGTTCAGCCTATATCACAAGAATGTTCAATGTGTATTTCAAAATTGTTTATCAAAGATCACAAAAATGTTCAATGTGTACTTAAAAGTCATTCGGCGTATATCACAAAAAATGTTTAATGGAAGATTTTTGCAAAAAAATAAAAATTGATCTGCCCCTGCGTTTACTTCTTTAAATATTCGCACGGCCAAGTAATCATCAACCTGCAGCAGTTTAAGTCGTAGAGAACATGAACTCTCGATCTTGTGTTCGTGGGTTCGATTCCTTGAGCAAACATCAGTTTTTGCTATTTTAACGGAGGCTTGTTGTCACGCCCCTAATGGGTCGGCCCATTCAGATAGCACGTCCTGCGCGGAAGCTCGTCGGTTTGATGCTAGCGAGCGTCAGCTAGGAGGTCTCATCAATCCACACCATTCACCTAAAAAATCAATCCACACCAAGATTGTCTCAGAAAACAAAATAAAACCAATCCACACCAAGAACGAAAGAAGAGCACGTATCCGGTGGGAATGATGCCAACGGTCTCAATTACAATAGCTGCTGGAGCAAAATCTCATTTATTTATTTTGCTAATAAGAGTGTGTTTAGCCGTGTTTGGCCCTCCGCAACTATGCTCACGGAATGTGCCATTGTCCGTTTGGTGGTTTGCATACAAGTAAAGGAAGTTTGAGCATATACTGGTTTTTTGTACGTAAATAGGTATATTACTCCCTCCATCCAAAAATATTTGTCATCAAAATAGACAAAAAGGCATGTATTTCGAACTAAAATACATCTAGATATATCTCCTTTTATTTATTTTGATGACAAGTATTTCCGGACGGAGGAGTAGAAAAGAAGTATGTGTGCGAATGTTTTTTTCATACGACTCATGTTGGGGCATCTTAGAATAATTAATGAGTTATATTAAGAATGATACAGATATGTAAAATAATAGATGTGTACACGAGGTGTATTGAATACATACCCCCAAGAGTTTAGATATATATCGTATATTTGAGCTGATCAATCCATGTTGCCACATTCTTACCAATCAATCACTCAAACAAAAAAAAAACAAAACCTTACCAATCTACTAATAGCTAATTCACAAAATAATATTGGTTCACAACTGACGGTTCATGTTACATTTTGCCAAAAAATGCTTGACGCGGGATGCACGCGACTACGCTACTGAACAAGATTACAGGAGAAACTGAGTACAATACCGCGTCGCGCCCTATACCACCTAAGTTCCACGACAACGCCCCCAGAAGGGAGAACGGCGTTGCCGAGTCCACAACAGACAGAGATTTTCACCCGGAATCGGGACACAAAGAGAAGCACCACGACAACGTCTTCAAGAAGATAGCGGCGCCCGCGAGCGTCGCCGTCACCAGCACCAAAGCACGGAGCTTTCGCTCAGCAGCTCCACCGCGTCACCATGAGGTCTTCAAGGCAAACTCCAGGTCCAAATCGGGGCACCACCACCGCCGGAGACAAAGCGTGCCCGAGCCACCCAGTGCACCACCTCTCGCCGCCCACACGGCCAAGAGGAACGCCATCACCGCCCATAGCAGTTTCCTTGTTCTAGCACTATTTTACTATATTGAATATTTGAAGCACCTGATAATAACCTTGCCATCTTTGTCTTGATATATGCAGACTTTCGATGAAGGTGTCATCACCTAGGACGGGCGTGCTTCCTGAAATTTGTGAGTCCATCCCGTTTCCTCCACCCCACGATAAAAAGTGTGAAATGACTTGGTTTTTTTTGATAAAGGGCTTTTCATTGAATTAAAATATCGAGTTGATACAACCACATCAAAAATCACCCGGCCTCTGCATAGCTAGATGCACACAGCCAAAAGTTTGAAATACTGTAAACCGAAATAAAGTGGCAAAACAGCCAGAACAAGAGAAAAATAAAAATTCCTATAGAGGCCGATCCTAACCGAAGATCACACCGCCATCCATGGGGGTAAAAAATCTCCCTGGCCGAACACTCCAGCCGAGTAGAAGCCATCATAAAAGGTCTCTGTCCTCCGGCCTCTGCAAGATAGACCACATACGGAGCCATCGCGAACATATATGAATAACCTGCATAGGGGATGAAACGCATTTACGGTTAAAAACAATGTCATTCCTAGTGAGCCACAGTGCCCAACATAAGGCAGCCGCCCCCACAAGAATGTGTTTAGAAAATTGTTTATCTATACCCCTCAACCAATTGTCGAACATATTCCGTGCACTACGTGGAGGATATAGATTCGAAGCTATTTGGACAATGGCCCATACAGATCGAGCAAACTTGCAATCAAAAAATAAGTGCTTAATGGACTCATCATGGTGGCAAGATCGAGCAAACTTGCAATTAAAAAATAAGTGCTTAATGGACTCATCATGGTGGCAGAAAACACATTTTTTGCAACCTTGCCAGTTTCATCATACCAAATTGTCCCTAGTTAAGATAACTCCTTTATTGAGAAACCATAGAAAAATTTTCACTTTTAGAGGAATCTTCAACTTCCACAATATTTTATTGTCAATTGGAACCTCGTTATGAACCAATGCATCATACATAGATTTGACCGAAAACTTCCCACTCTGATGCAGTTTCCATTTAAAGATATCCGGTTCTGTCGATAGTTGGATGGCTCCCAATCGGGTTAGCAAATCATCCCAACGAGGTACACTGAGGGTTGTACGAAAAGAAATATCTGGGTTTTCTTGGCCCAGCACCTACTTAATCGTGACAAACTTATGTCTAACTATCCGATATAAGCTTGGGTATTGCACGTTCAATGGGGTGGTCCCGAGCCAGGTGTCTTCCCCAAAACGTATTTGGGAGTCGTCCTTAACCGAGAACGTTCCAAATTGGAAAAAGAATTCTTTAGCTTTCATTACCCCACTCCAAAAATGTGAATCACCCCGTTTCCAGTAGACTTGGGAAATTTCTTTGGAGCGCACGTATTTATTACGAATGATTTCCTGCCAAACACCATTCTCAGTGAGTAATTTGTATACCCATTTGCTGAGAAATGCAATGTTTTTTATCTCAAGATCCTGGATTCCAAGGCCCCCTTGGCTTTTAGGACGGCATAATATATTCCACCTAGCCAAACGATATTTCTTGGTTTCATTATCACTCTGCCAAAAAAATCTTGATCTAAAGTAATCAAGACGTTGGAGCACTCCTTTTGGCAGATGAAAGAATTATAGCATGTAAAGAACCATATTGGTAAGGACCGAGTTGATCAAAACTAATCGGCCCCCATAGGACAAGAGTTTGGCCTTCCAACTAGCCAACCGTTTCTTCAGTCTCTCTTCAACATGCTTCCATTCAGCGATTGTCAATCGCCGATAATGAATAGGGATACCTAGATAGCGAATCGGAAATGACTTGGTGCAGACCTTTCTCTAACTCACAGGGAACGAAAGATGCATTCTGCAGTAAAGGGGTGTGCGAGTGTAGGTTCTTCTTACGTTAAGACCTCCTTAACATGAGCAGAACCTACACTTGCACACCCCTTTACTGCAGAGTACATCTTCCGTTCCCCGTGAGTTGCAGAAAGGTCTGCACCAACTCATGTCACAGTTTCTACCGTGGGGTGGAGTAACCGGGATGGACTCACAAAGTTCAGGAAACACGCTTTTCCTAGCTGATGACACCTTCATCGAAAAGACTGGATGTCTCAACACAAAGATGACAGGTTAGTATCGGTGCTTCAAACAAGCAATATAGTAAAATAGTGCTAGAACAAGGAAACTGCAGAGGCTAGGCAGTAGGCAACGCATTTTTGCAATGTAAACCCAACCATTGCGTAGACCGGGGCTTCGCCTCTCAGGGCATCCATTTTTGAATCTAACAAGATAAAATAAGCTCTTATATCTGCAACAGGCTTATTGCTACTGTTTCTTTTCAGAATATAGCATAATCAACTACAAAATGGCCCAAATACCTGACAAGAGCACTAGGAGGACGATTGTTAACATGAGCATCGATGTCTTCAAGCATGATCCTCAATGGAAGAGAGGGAGCAGCGGCCTCCCTGAGTGCAAGCACCAGCGAGGATGACTAGCTAGTGGGAGGAGACGATGTGCCTGTGCCTTCCCAACGAAAGAGCTGCGCTATTTATCTACGCCTGGGACTAGTGCACAAGCGATCGTTCTCGGCGGAACAACAACAAATGAGCGTTGAAAGAAGGCACCCACCTATCCACCCAGCTGAGTGGAAGAAGAAAGAGAAAGCGTACGTCGGGGAGATCATAATGTAATCGCGCCGTGGCCGTCGATACTGGTTGCTGAGTCGGCGTGCGGGATCCCATCATGGATGCATCCATGGCCTTATCCTTGCTGCCTGCCTCCATGCGGACGAGGGCCATCCAGCACTTGCATGGGCGCTCATGCCAATGGTTGCTTGGAGTTAGTGCATCCGAAAGTGGCGCTAAATGCATCCGAAACCAGCTGCTGCATCTCCACCACTGGATCTGGATGCCATGAGGATCATGACGGTGGGCGGTGGAGCTCCTGGACTGCTGGTGCAATTCACCCACCATGCCTGCATCTAGCAAGAATGGGATTGCGCCTTTGCCATCCACGAACACGGGCATCACAGCTTTTTATCACGCTTCCGCTTATTATCAAATGGTGTGGTGTTCTGATTACGGGATTAATCTAAGGTTTTATGTCAATCCTGAAGATTAAATCTAACAATGGTACCATGAGCAGATTAATCTTGGTTAGGACCTCAATTAGCCCTTGTTCAATGTGAATCAAACCTGTTAGCGTCGGGTTCTTTATGTTTTGGTGCTAATTGTTCGTGGTTAAAATCAAGACCGTATTTTGTTACCTGCTAATCGTTTTAGCCACGGCACGATCAGAATTATAGGAGGGGAATTATCAAATGAAGTAAAATTCCTGATCTTTATTCTCCGTTGTGCCCGGAATCACAATCCCCAAATTTCAAAACCATAAAACAAAATCCCCGAATCAGAAAGGTAAAAATTGACAAGCCCACCTTGATAATTTTGTACACCGTCATGGCCTCTCTCAAAGACTTGTCGGAAAAGAAACGGTTGTACCCATTGCCACCATGCAGCCCATATGCCGGGTCACTTCGGAGTAGCGATAAATGTTGCTAAGATGGTGACTTAAGACTACCTGGTGTACCACTTTGTAAGGTCTTTGTGAATAATTAATAAAATAGTTGTATGTATTTTCCAGATGCAGAGGCTGGGGCCATCCTCCTTTTCGAGAAAAACTATGCTGGGTCACTACCTCCATCCCTATAGGACCCACGGCGGCGCCGTGTGAGGGCATTGATGTTGCGCTTCCGTACCCTCCTCCGAGGAGACATGCAGGTTAATGGCCGCTGCCGTTGCGGCGAGCACCACCACCTGATGTCCGCCGGTGCCGCCTCATCTTATGGATAATGAGCGAGCATAGCCACCGTGCCATGCATTGCTGCCGTTACTCCTTCATGGTCGGCCGATGCTGGTACCTTTTCTCCGCCGCACCTCCGTTGTTAATGCCATCAATGCAAGGCGAGCAGCCACTTCGACGGAGCAGCGTGCGGATTCTACCCGAGGCACGCTCCTCGGGTAAACGGGGCCATCACACCATGGATGCCGGCCATCGGGGCGGTTGCCGTCTTTATTTTCGGTCGGTGCAAGAAAATCCGGGAGGGAAGAAATGAAATGGGATTAGGGTTTGGCCTCTGTTTTGTTCCGGACGCAAAGGATCTGGACTCTCTGATCTGATCATACGGCCGAAAAGGACGTAGAGACCTAACTTGCTTCGGGTCCTGTTCCGACTATCAGCTCTGGCCCAAGTTAGCTTTACATGATGAATATTTCTATTTTAGAAGAGTTTATTTACCGTTGGCCGAATGTTTCATGACATGCTAAAGGTTTTAGGCGTAGAGATATTTAAGAATACGAGCAAAAGGACTCATGTGTTGCAATGGGATAATAAAATTGTGGTTTTTAAATTAAGTTCCAAATATGCGTGCTCCATGTATATACATGTATTTAAATATTTGTGCACCAAACGACGCGCATGAGGACGTAGGACACATGCATACTCGTAATGGATCGATGTTAGACTTGATCCCTGATTTTTTTTGCGTACATCTTCAGTATCTGTATGAGAAGGAAAAGAATGTCAGTCTCACAATGGATGAAAAATTGGAGTGCCCTATGATGTATGAATAATTCGGTGGGACACTCATTTTTTCTCCCTTTTACTTCAAGTTCATGGATAGGCAAAAAAATCAGAGAAATAATTAACAAAGAGTTCTTTTTTTAACTTATGGGTGGCATTGTAGGTAATTTACTTTAATTTTATGGGCAGCTTAGGGTAGGTGGAAGGACCAAAAATCAGGGAAACGCACCATATTTTATTATTAGGTGTAGATTTTTAGAATTTTTGGTGCATATTAAGTATCATTTCTTAATGATTTATGCACTGTTTAATTTATACATTTTTGCCCAAATGCATGTAAAATAATATTAGTAGTGATAAAGTTTTATTAATGGGAAGCCATGGGTTATCACTGGCGGATTATGTTCTGTAGGAAAAAAAAAATCTATTTTTGATGCATTTGACTTATGTTATTAATGTTTTGATGGTGCTATTTGCACCAACACTAAAGTTTTAATTGCCTAATCACGACCATATTTTTCTCCATGCAATATATGACCATATTTTCACCTTTTACTTTTTTGTAAATGGAATTTACATAAAACTAGTAAAGTAGTTTAAAAATAGGGTGTCTTTTGGCTCATGCGCACACATATTTTATTAAAGGAACTAGGTATATTGTTGATTAATGTTCAGCGGTAGACAAATGCAATCTCGTACAGGAACAGGTACATGTCAAGGGTGAGCGTGAGATGCATTATATACGAAGCTTAGCTAGCTAGCATCGTTGGGTGTCACATCCCTAGCTTCTGGTAATGCTCTAGGCTAGCTTCATGTGTGCATCATGTTTAAATTCTGAAATTTGAACTGAGGAATTTTGGAAGCCTCAAAAACTTAAATAAAAGAGGGGCAAAAACCCTAGAAATCTCATTCATTGTTCCAAAATGCTCTTCTTAAATGTTTGATAATTTTTGGCAAGGGCTCTGGTCCCAACCAAAATATTGAA